>NC_090221.1:36676740-36804240 GCF_024489055.1 Chanodichthys erythropterus
TCAGCTTTGATCACTGGATATAAATTACACTTTACTATATATTCACATAGAAAACAGCTGATTTAAATTGTAAAAATATTTCACTATTTTTACTGTATTCTTCATTAATTAAATGCATCCTTGGTGAGCAGAAGAGACTCATTAAAAACATTAAAACTCTTCCACCAACCTTTTAAAATGGTAGTGTATGTCTTTACAGTTTTAGTGTTTCTAATGCTCTCAGCAGACAATAATTCTACTATAAATAAAATTGTGGCAACAGATTACAAGCAATATTATTAATTAAATTCATCATATAAGAATTGAGTTAGAATTAATCAAATTAATTTATTAAAAGTCAACCATTTAAAATGGGTAAAATTAGCAAGCACCATTACTAAAACCACAAACTCGCATAAAAAACAAACACTGATGACCATAAACATTTTCAATAAAATCTAAACTTCTGTTAATTCTTGTGTTTCTCTTTCCTTCAGTGATTCTGCTTGTTATCATCAGGTGTCTTTAATGATGGCAATAAAAAAAAATAGTTCTTAATTAATCTTTGACGTGTCTGTTATTCAGATATTTTTGTTTAAATTTTACTTGGTTTAAATGGTTGACATTTAAGGAATGAATTTGATTAATTCTAACTCTTTGTTGAATTTAATGAACAATATTGCTTGTAATCTGTTGCCAAAATTTTATGGAGTAGATATAGTGTATTACTTTTTATAGTGCCCTTTCAAAAACACATTGCCATATTCCAAAGAAATACACTTTAATCTTTTGTCGAAATATGACCACTTCCTTTTTCACTCCGAGACAGATAAATAACAACCACTTTTCTACAATCCAATGCATTCCCAAGGAGAAAATCCTGCCTTTTTTTTTTTTTTTTGTCTAGTTGAATATCCTGTTATGCTCAGAAATGACACATCACAGAAGAAGTCTTTAAATCAAGAGGAGCTTTTTACAAGTCATTTGTGCCATTGAAGTTTAAAAATACAGTTGTGATTGAATGAGAATGGCTGTAATTGTAGTCAGTGTGAACGCACACAGCTGATGTGTACAATTATAACGTTCAGTCTGAGTACAGGAATGAATCTGGAGAATAACAATGATGACATCTCAGACACTCCAGGGAAAAGACCATAAGAACACATTTAAACAGTCATTTTTGTCTGACAAACATGTAATGCATTTTGCATTAACCACTAGACAGTATTTTTCATTATCACAATTAAAGGCCGCAAGCAGATATATATAAAAAAAAAAATAAAAGAAGCATAATAATAAATGAAAATGGGCAGAACGTTGTGATTTCTTGTCCTGGTCATTTGAATAATAGATAGAAAATGGGCTGAGAATGAGGCAACAAGCAAATTGCATTACACGTCGCTCGCTTCCATTAGCTAAATTAAACCATTTTTGAAGATTTGCCATAAAAAGAACGGGGAAAAGTCAACAGCACTTTCACTGACCTTCAGAAACACTTCCAGTGCATGCAACCTAAATTTAGCTGCGCTTTCTAACATTTCCCCTTACCTTACGTCAAATTTTCATCAAAATATATATCTTTAAAGCACTCGTTCAAAAGGCACTTTTCACAGTCGGAAGCGCCTCACATCTGAAGAACAATATTCGGTTTCCCATCATGCGGTTGTTATTCTGCACGACTGCCGTTTTCAAAGGGCCAGCGTTTCGCTGTTAGGCTATTAATACATATTCAGAGCTCTTTCAGTTCTATTAATGATGAGCGAATCCTCTCAGGGAAATTGGGAAGCATGCACTCCAAATGTGAACTGTTAGATCTCACTAGCTAATCAAACTTGAGAGGGGTGACATTGTGAAGAAAAGCATGACATAAATACCATGCATAACGATTTGCTTAAAATATTTACAACCACCATCATTTAAAGGCAATCACGCACGAGACCGATTTGAATACCTGAGCGCCACCGTTCACATTCGAGAGGTCAAAGTTTGGTTAGTTAACATGCCTCCATTTGCCGCCGATGGCAGAAATGATGCATCTTTCCAAACAAACAATTTGCTGAGAAGAGAAGCATTGCTGTTTCATTCAGGATCATGTTCTCCTATTACTCGATGCAGAAACATTAATCATATCCCACAGTCACAACACTAATAAGCAGAAATGTTCTGTCTGAATGGCCATTTTAATGTCGCCAACAGCAGTGGCTTTTTGTTTTTGAATTTCAGGGAAGAGGAAAACAAATCAAGAAGCGTCTCATTTTAGGCCTTTCAGAGAAATACATGAAAAGTTGCTGTACACCATCACAGGCTTCACACAGATTCCCCTGAAAACACATTTTAAATTGCTGATAATGTTCACAAGATCTGAGATCATGTTGAAAATCTGTCTTCATTTAAAGGGTTAGTTCACCCAAAAATTAAATTCTTGTCATTAATTCCTCACCCTCATGTCGTTCCACACCCGTTCCAGACCTTCATTCATCTTCAGAACACAAATTAAGATATTTTTAATGATAAGATATTAAGATATCTTTCAAGGTCCAGAAAGGAACTAAAGACGTGGTTAAAACAGTCATGTGACTGCAGTGGTTCAACCTTAATGTCATGAAGAGACGAGAATACTTTTTGTGCGCAAAAACAAAACAAAAATAACCACTTTATTCAACAATCTCTTCTCTTGTGTGTCATTATCCACAGTGAAGCTTCTGTGTTTATGTCCGAATGCCGGCTCGGTATTGGCCGACGCTGATCACGTGATCAGCACGACGCATGCGTGTGATGCTGACGCAGGAGCCGGCCAATAATGAGTTGGCGTTCTGATGTGGAAACGCTGGACGTAAACAACCAATGAGAATGACACACAAGAGAAGAGATTGTTGAATAAAGTCCTTATTTTTGTTTTGTTTTTGCGCAAAAAAAGTATTCTCGTCTCTTCATGACATTAAGGTTGAACCACTGCAGTCACATGACTGTTTTAATGATGTCTTTAGTTCCTTTCTGGACCTTGAAAGTGTTGATTATATTGCTGTCTAACGAGTTATATACGTCTCGGATTTCATCAAAAATATCTTCATTTGTGTTTTGAAGATGAATGAAGGTCTTACGGGAGTGGAACGACATGAGGGAGAGTGATTAATGACAGAAATTTCATTTGTGGGTGAACTAACCCTTTATGGCGAGAGACACCAGGTGAATAGTGTAAAAGAATTAATTAATAGATATTACCGTTCTTCCACAGTTGATTGATTACATTAAGAATTGCAAACATTTACCGTATTGCAAGTTTTCTGTTATGTTTAAATATGCAAATTGGGCATTATCTAATTAAATATGCACTCATTTGCACACATTTCTAGAACAAAAATCTGAACATTGGATGAAGCCAGGTTCAAAATTCATATTCAATTTTTTTGACATATTAGAGTTAAAGTTTTTTACAGAGGATATCTCTTTTTATCACACTATAAATCAGAAAATACCGTCAACAGCCAGAAAGAAAGAAAAAAATCACATCTTTTTTAGGAATAAAGTTCTATAAATATATACACTTGAAAGTGTATTTTGAATTTTTTCTTTCCACCAGTCTGAAAAACACTTTATGAAAAGCCAAAAACCGACAGACTCAAAACTGACAGGTTTTTGCCTGGAGTGTCTCGCCTTAAATCTGGAAAACTGTTTCGGCATTTAGAAAAATTTTAAACAAAAACTAATCAAATATATGCTACTTTTCAAAAGATTTTCTTTTTAAAGAAATTAAACGTTTTATTCAGCAGCATTAAATTACTCAAAAGTGACAGTGAAGACATGTATATTGTTTATGAAAAGATTCTATTTCAAATAAATCCTGTTCATATTAGATTTATATCTAAATATATGATGGTTTCCACAAAAATATGATCTGTTTTCAACATTGATAATAATCAGAAAAGTTTCTTGAGCAGCAAATCATCATATTAGAATGATTTCTGAAGGATCATGTGACACTGAAGACTGGAGTAATGATGCTGAAAATTCAGCTTTGATCACTGGATATAAATTACACTTTACTATATATTCACATAGAAAACAGCTATTTTAAATGAAAATAATATTTCAAATTTTTTACCGTATTTTTGATTAAATAAATGCTGCCTTGATGAGCAGAAGAGACTCTTTCGCAAACATTAAAAAAACTTGCCTAAGTAAATGAGTGCAACTTTACTTGCATTTAAGCTCAAATTGCTTCCTAGAGCATCTCAAATCATGATCGTAAGTGTTTCAGTACTGCTGTCATTAACGCAAGAGAAAAACACTGAGACATTCTCAAATTCATGTCATTTCTGCTGACAATATCATTTGTATTGAATAAACAGAAGCATTTTCCCCAGTGATCTCAGACTTTGAGACTGTAACGTTTCAGACAAAAGCATCTCTTTCATCAGAAAAAAGCCTCATCAGAGGTTTTGTTGTTGTGCCAACGCATATAATATCCTCTCAGAATAATTAAGGGACTCAGGCATATATTCTCGACGTGTTTGTAATGCATATAATACCTCGCAGCTCTTTGAAAGTGTCCAGTGAAATCTATTCAAAGAGATCTTTCTAAAACGCTAAACTGAAACATATGAATTTGTTTGTTGCATTAAACAACCCGCTTTGCTTTGTGCACCAGATCAGACTTGACAAACCAAGCAAATCTGCATTTCAAAGCCCGGCTTGTTACATATCTAATTACACGCAGGTAGAAAAAGGGTCAAGGAACCATGGCAACACCTGCTGCAGGCAGACATGCTGTCGCCATGTTAGTGAACCTGGACTCAACAGCAACATCAGGAGAGAGTAAATACACCTTTTATTCAGAAGCTGAATGTAAGCAATATGAGGGAAAACAATAGAGCCACAGAGAAACTACACGGGCATCCCTAGTCAAAAAAGGCAGGATTCCCAGTGAAATTTCAATCATAATTTAGTGCCAATCCTAAAAGTCTGAAAAGCAATTTTCTGTTTTGTTTGCTTCTTGGATTTCTTGCTACTGGACAGCAGGGTTATTAGAGCATTGTAAGCCCTTATAATGCATTATATTTTAATGCATTATTAGTGATGCAAATTATAATGCATTCTATGATCTCATGAATAATTCCAACCATAATAGATTATAAATATTCTCTTAATATTTACACCTTGAGAAAGCATAATGCATTAAAACAAGGAATCTGCAAATATTATAATGCATTTACCTTTGGTTACATTTACTTATGAAAAGATATAATGCATTATAATGTGCTTTATGAATGCACATGAAGGCTTTAAGTAAAGAAAAACATCACTTGAAATGAAATAAAATGAAATATGACAAAACATTAAGCTTAATTTACTTCAACTAGTTGCCAATGCAAAATTTCACTTTTTCTTCTAGTTTAACTTGATGTACTAAAATAACTAACACTAAAATAAAAATGATTAAAAACTATAGACATATTTATACAACAAAATTACTAAAAAATTAGAGAATATAAAAATAAAAATTGGTTCAAAAATATTAATAAAAACTAAAACAGTGATAGTAAATGATGTGTGTTCTTTGATGTCATGATCATTTTAATCTGTTGGCATATTATTTATAATAATAATAATAATAATACAGAATAAAATTGAATATTATTTCTATTGTGGATTGCATTCTATTGGGAAAGTATTTTTGTTTTGTGTTCTATTGGAATAATGTCAAATAACAGACATTCCAATACACTGTAAAAATTATTTTCACGATTTATTATTTCAACATTTTTTCTTTTGTGAAATCAACTTCAGATAACATAATATTTTGAGTTTCTGTTGATTAAATCAATCGCCTTCATTGTATTAACTCAAATTTTTAATTTCAGTGAACCAGGTAACTTACTTTTTTTAAGTTAAACCAACAATTCTTTTTTTTTTTACAGCGAATAATATAACAGACTTAGTCATGAAGTCATAAAAAAACATTTAAATAATAATTATTTCACTCTTTTCTTCATCGCCGGCAGGTTTTAAGTGTTGTCGGTATCCTTCGATGAATAAACTAGACTAGAAGCGAACCATACAACTCCAGAACCTGACTGAACATGTTCTCCTATTGCTCTGGAACAACACGAAGCAGAAACAATCAGCAGAAATGTTCTCTCTGATGGGTAATGCCTGTCATTTTAATGTCACCAACAGCAATGGCTTTTTGTGTGAAACATCAGAGATGAAGAGATTATAAACAAATCATGAGACGTCTCATTTCAGGCCTTTCAGGGACATTAGATCCTGTTGGTAATCGTAATAGTCCAACTAGGAACTTGTTTTTGTTTTGTTTTCTGTTGGAATACTATGACGAATTTATGACACACACACACACACACACACACACACACACACACACACACACACACACACACACACACACACACAACCTTTAGAACTTTGATTAGGGGTGAATTGAAACACAATCTATTGATTTGGTCTACAAAAATCAGTTGTTGCATGTAAATAATGCATACTTCCAGAACATTTACCTTCTCATATGTAGGTAACTTCTTTTCATTTTGTGCCCTGCTGGAATACTGCATAACGGGTCCAATTATAACAAAAAAAATCCCATAAGAATCCTGTAGATAAACCCTTTTTGACTAGAGATGAACTGGGAACACAATCAGTCAGAACAACTGAAATAATGCATACTTCTATTATGTTTACCTTCTCATTTGTTCTTTTTTTTTTTTTTTGCTCAGTTGGTAACTTCTGTTAGTTTTGTGCCCTGCTGGAATACTGTAAGAAAATCAGGATCCTTTTAGGACAGACTCCAAACTATATGACAAAAATTCCAATGGGAATCCTGTACACAAACCTTTGGGATTTTGACATGGGATGAACCGAGAATACAATCAGTCAGTCAGGAGGGTCAAAAAACCAAATGTTGCACATAATCCTGTTCGTTTTGTAGTTTATATGCACAACTGTAGGGTTTCGAGTGTATAACCTCCAGCGAATAAAAAGTGCATTAGGCAACTCGAAATAAACGCGTCAATTCCAAGTTCAGCGTGATTGTCACTGCAAAACGGTTCCTTTGCTATTTGCTGCTCTCTTCTCCGGGGAATATGTCCTCGTAGGCGGGTGGCAACTCGATGTGAAGCGGGTAAGAGAACGGGTACGAGTGATTAAGCTCCGGATTGGTGGGCGAATAGCCCGGGAGCTCCATGCACGGGTGGCCCCTGCTTTGCACCTCCCCGTCCGCCTCGTCCAGCGCGTGAAACACCCCCAGGTTGATGTAGGACACCGGCTGGAACTCCGTGACCGCGAAGTCGCGCTCCTCGTTCAGGATAATCCGCGCGCTTCGCCGCTGCGTCCGGCGTCTCCGGAGAATCCGCTCCGCTTGGTAGCGCTTAATGATAACCAGGTTCATCAGCCCCAGGAGGCACTCCAGAGTGTTAAGTACGGTGGAGACCACCAGCCCCCGCTGGTACACCTTGAGCCCGTTGCACGCCGGGTTTACATCCACAGAGTCCAGGCAATAGTGCGCGTACTTCCTCTCCACCAGGGACACCGTGTCGCCATCCACCACCGCGCCCGAGAACGCCGTGAGGACCCCCAGAAGAAACACTAAGATCCCAAAGAGGAAGAAATTCGCACACCTGGGCTTGCCCCGGCAAAAGACCAGCGCCACCCCCATCAGCACCTGCCCGAGCGCCACCAGGATGCCCGAGTAGAACGCGCCGGCCGCGGTGCCCAGGTGGAAGTGCGCTCGCACCCTGGAGCCCAGCGCGATGCATTTGAATCCCACCACCACGGTGCTCACGGCACACACGAAGAGCAGACTGCTGGAGACGATGGTGCACAGTCCTTTGCCACTCAGCTTCATTATAATCCTCCTCTGCCTCCTTCATCCTCCTTTGTCCTCCTCGTCAGCTCCTCTGGAAGCGCTGTCAGTTGGTGACATGACTCGCCGGTGGTTGCGCTTCGCTTCTAGGATCTCCGACTCGCTCTTATTAATTATGGATAGGCTCCTTCTGCGGTAACGGCCCCCTAAATCCAACCCAGAGGTTGTGGTCACCTTCATGACCCTGTCGCTCCATCCATCCAGTCCCCTAAGGCGATGAAGCGCATCCCTCGCGTTTGATGCTGGAGAGGGAAGTGTCCTCCTCCCTCTCTCGCCGCGCGTTCATGCAGCACTGAGACCGAACTTGAGCTGGAGGCTGGAGATCAGGGGAAAGCGATCCGACCCCCTACTGGTCTCACTTACCAACTACTCAATGTGTCGTAGAGGCTCGCGCAGTGTTCCTCGTGATGTCACGCTTTTTAATTACCGTCTCGGTTTAAATATAACAACGATACCAACGTGTCATCGTCATCATCAGGCGCTCGATATGCAGCGGACATATATATATATATATATATATATATATATATATATATATATATATATATATATATATATATATATATATATATATATATATATATATATAGGCTACTCGTTGAAAATCTACACTCTAAAAATGCTGGGTTAAAAACAACCCAAGTTGGGTTGAAATTGGGTTGTTTTTTAACACAGCGGTTGGGTTAAATGTTTGCCCAACGTGCTGGGTAGTTTTATTGAACTCAACTATTGTTTAAAAATGACTATATGGCTGGCTTAAAATGAACCCAAAAAAGTTTGGAAATTAAAAATCAGACACATAATTACTAGAGGCAACAATAATAATCAAAAGATAAACATTTATTAATAAATAACAATTATTCATTAAACTTTTTAATAAATGTTCATTTATTAAACATACTAATTAATGTTAATTTCCAACATAATTTGGGTTCATTTTAAGCAAGCAATACAGACATTTTTAAACAAACCAGCAGGTTGGGCAAACATTTAACCTAACCGTTGGGTCAAACCAACCCAATTGCTGGGTTTGCCTATTTTCAATCCAACTTGTGTTGTTTTTAACCCAGCATTTTTTTTTTTTTTTTTAAAGAGTAGGATATTTTCTTTTCCATTTCAGTTTCAATATCTTAAATGCAACTTAAGTTGCTTTGGATAAAAATGCATAAATACAAATGTAAATCTAAAATTTAAAATAAAGAAAAGTTTATGAACATTCTCAAAAATGAAACACATTGCACTCTAAAAACTGCTGGGTTAAATATGGACAAACACAGGGATTGGGTTGTTTTCACCTAGCCATTTTTTTTATTTATTTTTTTACCAATTTTGGTTTTATTTCTTTAGCCATCAATATAGTAATATAGTGAAATGCATGTTTTTGCTCACTCCCAAATAGGGGCAAATTTGTGGGGTATTTTAAGCTTGAACTTGACCAGAGACTTATATTACATCTTGTGAAAGAGGGCATAATAGGTGCCCTTAATCTGCTGGGTTTGTCCATATTTAACCCAACTTGGGTTGTTTTTAACCCAGCATTTTTTAGAGTGTGGTTTTTCAATTCAATATTTCACTCAAATTGTTAGAAAAAAATGTAAAATAAGGGTTTTGGACCACAGATGTAAATGTTAATGCACAAATCAGGATCACAATTTTAAAATGCATAAAATAAAAGTGTATATTTTACACTGATAAATGTGTCAAAATGAAGTGAGTTAATGCTTAAAGCAAAAGAAAAACATCTGCCAATGAGGTCAGAAAAATAACCTTAATTCAAAGGGAAAATTAGATTATTTTTTTTATCCCATTGGTAGATATTTTTTCTTGTTTTAAGCATAAATATTTTTCCTTCCTCCACAAAACAAGACTTAATATTTAAAGTTATTTTGCTTCTCCAGTCAATGTATCCTGAATTAAGAATGTTTAGATATTTGTGCTGGAAAACAAGACAGAAACACTGAGGAAGAACATCATTTTTGCAGTGTAGTTGGTCAGCACATTTTTAATCACTAGCTAATTAGACCTGTAGTGTGACGGGGAATTTTACAATTGAATTAGTGCAATATCAGTGTAGTCTTTCAAATAATGTAAGGTCATTAGAGCTTTAAAAGTTAAAATGATTAAAGGGGTCATGAACTGCATTGGTTTATAATGTTTCCTGTGGTGCACTTATAATGTTAGAATGATTTTTACATCAAAAACTGTCATCATTTAGAAATAAAAGGCATTTTTCATACCCTGATTTTAGCCTCTGATTTGAAGGGGCGTGTCTGCTGTGAGACTTCAGTGTTGTGATTGGCTGACATCTTTGAATATGAAATAGCTAAGTATTACTCTCTCGAAAACTTTAGCACATTTTTACTATTACAACTCTCAAGGCTAACTAATAGTGAAAAGTGTTGCATCTATGGCATTATATTTAGATCGTGGCATGAAAGGTTGCAGTGATGATCATGTAGTACATGAAAAGTACATGAAAGCAGTGATCTCGTCATTGCAACATCATTTCTGCACACTAACGAATGCGTTCATCATAACTAACAGTGCAAATGCGATATAACTAAGAGATCCGTTGAATCAAACTTGGCACGAGTCCAGAACTCAGTCACTGATAAACTTGCGCTGTTTGATTGACAGCTCCAGTGATTGTAAAGGGAGCGTTCTTTGATATAACTTTAAAATAGGTTAAAATGCAAAGGAAAGGTACGGACAGTCTGCAGACCATCTAAAGTGTTTTCATGTGGTTCAACCACATCTCTAATGCACCTGTTTGCAAAATGGGAAGAAAAAGTCACAAAGGCTGTATTTTTTCAAGCAGGACCTTTCCGAATGTTTGGATGGATCTTCAGCGAGTCTCTGCATCGCCTCTAAAAAAGTGTCTGATGTGCAGATGATTCATCTTTTACGGGCTCCTTAGAGCAGACGTGTCCCGCATGCGCAACCACATGCATCCTATTTTTGGGAGAGCCTTGTGTGTCGCAGCAAGTGATGCTGAAAGGTGTTTGATGGCAGCGGATTTTCATCTGCACACACCCCTGAGACGGAGCCGCAGACGGAAAATTGACTCTTTGTCTCATAAATGAGCATGTTGCACCAAATCCACATGAACACACTCTTCTCTGCTGGCTGCTGGAGTCACATGATATGCTTTTACATCATATGGAGCAGAAAAACTACTATCAGCATATGTTTTGTCTCCACAAAGCCAGGAATCAGAGCTTTCCAAATGAAAAGGAAAAAAAACATGTACAGTGCAGGAAAGTTTGGATTTCACAGCTAATTGGTTTGCAAGTTGTTAAAATTGTAATGATGCCTTTGGTAAATGACTGCAACTGCTGCAGCAAAAGATTATTCTTGGTTACAGAAATCCTTCTGAATGCATATTAAAGGGATTTTTTTTATTTTTTTGGATTGTGCTCTACTAGAAAAGGTTTTCCTGCTTGAATGTTGATTATTCTCCTCATATTCTCCATTGTTGCAGCTCCTCTCTTCCCAGTCTGTCAGTAACGCTCTGTTTAGTTCCTGTCTCTATGAAGCCCCTCCCTCCATGTGCTCTGATTGGTCGGCCGAAGCAGTGTGTTGTGATTGGTCATTTGGGAAATGTCCCGCCCCTTACCATAACTGCCAGTTTCAACACACTACTAACTAACTCAACCAGGCCCCGCCCCTTTATTCTGCATTTGAATTATTTAAATGAGGAATATTGTGAAGATGGAGGCGTTTCAGGGAGTTCAGAAACACTGATATAGAGAAGAACTGCTGCTGGAGGGACTTTTTCATGCTCAAACAGCAACATTACACACTAAAGACAGATGAATGTGAAAAAAAGCAGAACAATACCTCTTTAAAAGTAAATATGGTACTGATAGTCACAGCTTAAAGTTCATACGAAGTGATGTGAAGTTGAGACGTGAAATTAGGACTGGCAATTTCAGGACTGGCTGATTCCCTCAAGCCCCTGCAGAGAGGAGGGCTGTTTCTCCATTCCCTGGAGAAAGCAGTTCATCAAGCCAATACATACACATTAAAACAGTGCAAATTATCCACAAAAGCTCCAATCAGAACCATAGACTCGAACAATTATCTCCGTAATGCTGGTAATCACCGCAATTAAATGCTGTTCTGGGTGAGAGGCCGTCTCATGTCTGCACCTCATGCAGAGACAAAACACAACATTCAAGACTACGAAGAATCATGATTTATTTATTTATTTTTAACACCATGTCAGCAGTGAGGCTTTCTTCATGGAGAAACAACAAAAGTCATACAATTAACAAAAGCTTTATAACACATTTAAGATTAATAGACAAAAATTTAGTTAAACTGAATAAAACCATTGTCTATTTACATTAAAAACCTTTAAATAAATTGCCTGTCTATGTCTTGTATGACCTAAACGGCATAAAAAAACACCTTCTTACACTAGGATTTATTTCATGTAACTCATTCATCCCATTCCATCTGCCACATGTTATTAATATAAGAGTTTATTGCTGGTCTGAGATCAGAGGGTGGAATTTGACATTCATGTTGCTTTCTCGTTACCAGATAAATCAATATGATCCCAGCAGAAAAAGATTTTTCTTGCATAAAACCTCTACTTTAGCTAATATACTTAGGCTATAATTATGGGGTGATCAGTCTGTACAGATTCAAGTGCCTGAAGGCTGGATTTTGAGTCTGTGAATATTCAAGAAATTGAATGTCCTTTTTCTCTGTTTTCTAAAGCATGAGCTTCAGGTGTAAAGATAGAACTTTGTCCTGGGATTCGCAAACACGAAGCATCATGAAAACGATCCCAGTGCAATTCCCAGGACATTGCATGTTGATGTTTTTTTGAGCTAAAAAAAGATTGTTCTTATAGCAACTGATCTGAAAGCATGGATTTTTTTGTGCAAGTTTCATACACTTATAGAGCAGAATATCCATCAGAAAGTGCTGTTCCAGACCAGACCGAAGCCAGATCTGAATGTGAGTTTTCTACATGCACTACATGCTCTCTAGGTGATATCAGCCATTTAAATTAACCATTTAAAGTCTGCTTTTTTATATTTTCAACTCCCTGTAGTGTGTAATGTTGCTGTTTGAGCATGAAAAAGTCCCTCCAGCAGCAGTTCTTCATCAGTGTTTCTGAACTCCCTGAAACGCCTCCATCTTGAGTTTTCTTCACAATATTCCTCATTAAAATAATTCAAATGTAGAATAAAGGGGCGGGGCCTGGTTGAGTTAGTTAGTAGTGTGTTGAAACTGGCAGGTATGGTAAGGGGCGGGATGTTTCACAAATGACCAATCACAACACACTGCTCCAGCCGACCAATCAGAGCACATTGTGCTTTTAAGAAAGAGGCGCTTCATAGAGTCACCCTTACCTGAACCTGTCCTGGCTCGCTTCTTACCACTACCATCTCATCCGAGTAAAGCTTCAAAGGACTAAAAACAAAGTTAAGAATAAGGTCAAACAAAACAGAAAAGACATTTAAATATGATACAAGACTTTAAAAAAATGGAATTTATGAAAACAAACAGTATGTGACTGATGGACTATACTTACACCGTAAAAAGTAATATGCTATATCTTCTCAACAAAATTTTGGCAAGCAATATTATTAATTAAATAACAAATTAGAATTGAGTTTTATTTAAAATGAGTAGAATTTAAGTAAAATTTAAACAAAAATATCTGAATAACAGACAGACGACAAAGATTAATTAAGAACTCTGTATTTTTAATTGCCAGCACTGAAGACACCTGATGATGAGACGCTGAATCACTGAAGGAAGAGAAACACAAGAACTACAACTTCAGCCACCGCCTCAGATGAAACCAACTGAAAAGACATTAAATCTATCTTATTACTGACCAGACTGTCTTTATTTCTGTCATTCTTCTACAGTTCATTTTGAGAATTAACAGAGACATTAACAAAATATTTGGTCACCATTATAATGATCAGTGTTTCCTTTAGTTGGGCAGTTTGACTCATGCTTTTTATGTCAGTTTGTGGTTTTTGTAATGGTTATTAAACATTTTTTAGATACTTTATTTCCACTTTTCAAATATTTTCATTTTTATTGAAAATAAATGCCTTTCTGATCTGTTAAAGGTGCAATATGTAATATTTTTACAGTAAAATATCCAAAAACCACTAGGTCAGTGTTATATATTTTGTTCACTTGAGTACTAACAATTTCTCAAATGTTTGCAACTATTTATAAATCGTGAGAAAATTGCAATTTTAACCAAGGCTCCGGGACGTGTGAGGAGTCGCCTGTCAATGGCGTCATACCCGCGTTACCCTCGGTTTACGGTTTATTTTGTAGAAACCATGGAAACACCAAAGACGCTTTTATATTTACATGTTTTAATAGACAAGGGAACAACTGTTTTGATATATTTATAGACAGAAAACTAATTATTGTTATATGGCTCAACACGTTTAGTCTTATTGTTTAAATCAAATTTGCGAGTACCATGCTTTACCTCAGAGAAAAACACTATTTTGTGAAGTAGCTAACATAGCATAATCAGATGCAGCTTTATTTTTAATAACAGTAATACAGCATTTTCTCCATCATACAATACGTTTTTAAATGAATTGCATGTCATTTATCAACACAATCATCCAGCATTTAATCTGATATTGTAAAATGGATCTATCTTACTGCAGTGTGTAACAGTGTCTCACAGCAGCCGCCGAGTGAACGCACAGAGTAACGTTATAACATCATTTTCAACACTCTCAAATGTATCTAATATGATAAACAGAGCTGCGTTTCCTCATACTCATGACCGGAAAAGCGGCAGCGACAACTGTGTCATAATAAAAGTCCCACTGCTAGTGAGGCGTGTGTTGATCAATCGCTCCAGCTCCTCATTCAGCTCCACAACACTCGCTCCTGCTCTGCTTCACACTACAGTAACCTTAATAATCACATCCATGAACATGATTTCTTCCTGAGTCCGATCCCTATTCTTTTGCACCGTCCGTTGAGGTGGAGACCACATATCCCAAGATTCTGCGCTGAAACTTGGCGTCATCAAGCTACGCCTTTGTTTTGAATAAGCTTCTAGCGACCTCTAGCGGGCAAAATTATTACATATTGTACCTTTAAGTGATGAAAAAAGTGAGAAGAGTTAGCTCTGCAAATAGCAGATTCAAACTCTGCTCAATCGCGTCAGACACTACTTCCATGCGTTACACTCCCTACGGTGTACGACACTGCAGCTGTTCAATGACAGATGTCTTTTTAATCTTGTGCGGCCCAACCAGACATTGGTGGGTGGAGTTATTGTATATACCAAGAAGACAGCCTATTTACCTAAATAAGATTAAGGGTTCTGTCTGTTTCTCACACAAAGCTTTCATATAATTTGATAAGATTTGAAATATAACAGACATACAGACTATTTTTATTATATCTGAATGGTGCATTTTGTGTCAATTTTAACCTGGAAAACTTCAGTCCCCATTTATTATAATTGCATGGGAAAGAGTGAACAGAACAATTCTGTGTAAAGTGTTCACTTCTCTTCTCCGGCACAGACACTCATTGGCAGCACCAGCAGATCTAAGAAATCCCAGGAGAAACAAACAGGAAGCTAGAGACACAGAAGTGCCAAATAACTTAACAACAACAGCAATCTCACTGTTCAAAATCAGGAGGACTCAACTAGATGCATGCCTTAAAAGCAGAATTAAATGAAAAAGACTACGATGTCTAGTGGGACGAACACATCAGATGCTTTAGACATATTTAGGGTATGAAATGCTGTACAAAAATAAAAATATAACAAATTTAAGTAGATATCTGAGTGGTGTTTGCTAATACAAAACTCTGCAGCAATGTTTCCAGGGCGCGTCTGTGTGATCAAAGTGGTTTTTACATTATATTTAATGATTTAACAGATGCTTCATCCAAAGTAACTTACAGATGAAGATCATCAAAAGCAATTTATCACACAAGAGCCAACGATATTCACTATTGCTAACGTTCCCATTAAGTTGATTAAAAAATAATATTTCTGAATGTTCAAAACATTCAGTTTTTTGAATGTTTTTAAAATGTTTTTTCTATTTGAATGTTAGGGGAACATTCCATTTCATCATTTTGCAAGCATTATTGTTACTTTTGAATGTTCTCGGAATGTTCTGAAACAAGCGGCATCATTTAAAAACATCAAGCTTTTTGTGCTAAATTTTTGACAGCATTTTTAAAGAGGGGCCTCATGTATAAATTTGATCAGTTCTAAATTTGATCTTACGATCATTTCTCAGATGTGCGCACGTGTGATTCATAGAATGAACGTATACACAGAAAATGAGCGTACGCCACTCTTTCAGATGTGAAATCTATAAATTGCAAATGATGAATGGTTTCAGTTCTCTGCTACACCTAATTAATGTCATTTACATATAAAAGATCACCAGTCATCTTTCAAATCCTATAAGCAAGTTGTAAGAATACCGTAGATTCCCAAAAACCTGCAGTAATCTGACCAGGAAAAGTGCATACGTCCGTTTTCCACATCAAAGACCGTTTTTATGAGCATTGCCGTAGACTTAAGCGTACACACACTTTAAGATCAAATCTGTGCATTTATAAATGAGGCCCCAGATAACTTTGAACTAGAAGAACATTTGTTTGTAACTTTGATAGAACCTTAGCTAAAGTTCTGAGAACATTCGCTGGTATAGATGCCAGTCAACTTTCATTGTAAAGTAACAAAGACTCATCATTTGAAGCATCTTTCATGTCTGGAGCTCAAACATGCAGGATGCATTACATGTCAAAGTTTAGGGTTTGTTCGAATCACTTATTTTCAATAATAACAGCAATGCTTTACTTAGCAAACACTACTAATTATAGACATAATCTTGTTTTCCTTGTGTCTTACCATGTCTTATCCAAAGCAATTATGTGCAGTTTATCTAGGCTTTGTTATTAACAAATTCACTCTCTCAAAAGTAGCAGCAACGACTCATTCCCTCCATGACACACACTCATTGGATCTGACAGCGATGAGTCAACCAGAAGCCATCAAGCCACAATGAAAGCAGAATGCATTTTATATTGACTAACTGTTTGGACTAATTATATTACAGTGACATGTGACTCACACAGGAGGGAGAGAAGAGACAACTTGACCTCCATATTAAACACAAATCAGAGATGTTATATTCTGAACGCAAGACTACAGCTCTCCTCCAAGGTAAGTGTTATTATGTGCCACTAGCAGCAAAAAATAGAATATCAAAAATACAAGACTGAACACACACAGAAAGCCGCCTCTAATACTGAATAGTGCGTGATACTGAACTGAGCTCTCTTCCACGTCTTTTTGCACTTAAACGGACAAATACACACAAAAATATGTCATAATATTCTCGTAAACACAGTCAGTGAATGTAAACGGTTGAAAACTCATGTGTAACGGTACATTGGATCCGTGCAGCTCTTAAAGTGACAGCAGCCTAATATTCCTGCTGCCGTCTCTATAATGATGTTAATCAAATAACAAAATACAATGAGGAAATTCACTCGCTGTTCTTGACTGAATAATGTTTTTAACTATATTTGCAATGTATATTTTATATTTTGCAGTGTTATTTTACATTTGATTACAGTTTCTGTACCTGAATATCTGCAAATCTTAAAACACTGTTTATTTCATTTACATCTTTGTTCAGTTGTATTTATTTGTGTGATTGCTAATTTGTTTATTTGTTCTTTTTAATTACTAAGTGTTTACTTGTCTTTAATAATGCTTTAATAATGTATTTTTAAACTACAGGCAAAAGTTCCTTGTGTAAGTGTTCTTTAGCCTGTTTAGCAGCTACAATGAATTGTTTTGCAAAAAGACTTAGAATAAATGTGAATATCTAAGTTGTTCTTTTTTTTTTTTTTTTTTTTTTTTTTACCTTATTGGACT
Source organism: Chanodichthys erythropterus (assembly GCF_024489055.1). Taxonomy (NCBI): domain Eukaryota; kingdom Metazoa; phylum Chordata; class Actinopteri; order Cypriniformes; family Xenocyprididae; genus Chanodichthys; species Chanodichthys erythropterus. The sequence continues at coordinate 36,694,527 of NC_090221.1, forward strand.
CGAAATTAGAAATCGATAAGAATCAGAATCATTAAAAGAAAGAAGAGAAAAAAGTCAAAATAAAATGTTGAGAATAAACTCATTAAATTCCGAGAAAAAACTCGTTAAATTTCGAGAAAAAATTTGAGATAAAATGTTGAGAATAAACTCATTAAATTTTACGAGAAAAAAAGTTGTTAAATTACGAGAACAAATTTGTTAAATTATGAGAAAAATTTCATTAAATTACGAGAACAAATTCGTTAAATTATGAGAAAAAAGTTGAGATAAAATGTTGAGAATAAAGTCATTAAATTATGAGAATAAAGTCATTAAATTATGATAATAAAGTCATTAAATTACGAGAAAAAAGTCGTTAAATTACGAGAACAGATTCATTAAATTATGAGAAAACTGTTGTTAAATTACGAGAACAAATTCGTTAAATTATGAGAAAAATGTCGTTAAATTTCGAGAAAAAGTTGAGATAAAATGTAGAGAATAGTCATTAAATTATGAGAATAAAGTCATTAAATTACGAGAAAAAAAGTCATTAAATTACTAGAACAAATTCGTTAAATTATGAGAAAAATGTCGTTAAATTACGAGAACAAATTCGTTAATTTACTGACTTTTTCCCTCGTAATTTAATGACTTTATTCTGAACATTTTATCTCAACTTTTTTCTCGAAAATTAATGACATTTTTCTCATAATTTAACGAATTTGTTCTCGTAATTTAAAGACTTTATTCTCAACATTTTATCTCGACTTTTTTCTCGAAATTTAACAACTTTAATCTCGAGATGGTTTTATTTTTTTATTATTGCTTGGCCCTACAAAGTGGTGATCATAAAATCTATATAAAAATGAAAATTGCTCACCCTCATGTTGTTCCAAACCTGTATGACTTTCTTTCTTCTGTAGAGCACAAAAGAAGACATCTTGAAGAGTGCTGGGAATCAAACATCTGTGCCATTGACTTCCACTGTGTGGAAGATATTTCTCAAAAAAAAGATATTGTCAAAACAAGAGACATTTTAAGTAAGTAATTTTCTATTTCTTCAGAAAATCATCATGCACTGGTTGCTCTAACACACTGGCGCCCAGTAACTTACAGAAGTGGAAAACTACCTTAAACTGGTGCATTAAAAAATTAGACACTAAAACACTGATCTGAAGAACCCATGATGCAACATGAAGAGCTTTTAAATGTCCGAACATACAAAACCAACTAAAGGACCCTCTACACTCAAAGTAGTGATCTTAAAGTGATAGTCCACCCAAATAACGCATCATTCCAAAACTTTATTGATGTTCTCTGCAACACAGAAGACATTTTGAAGAAAGTCAACATCATTGAACGTCCCAATGACTTCCATTGCATGGACAAAAACATTTCTCAAAAAAACATATTCTTTACTGTTCCACAAAAGAAAGCAAGTCTTGTCCAAAGTGTGTACTAAGTTATTGAACACATTTTTGCTGTTCTTGTTGCATTTACACGGCTTTAACCAGCAGATGTCCTCAGCAGGCTATGTTTGGAGTGAATAGCTAGTGTAATCGATCTTATCTAACAATAAATTTAGCTGACATAAAAACAACACCTAGTCTTTTTTACTGCAACTTCAAAGGAAGCAAAACAATGTTGTTGATTTATTCAGAGGGTATGACTGATTGTTTTATTGTCTTTAAAGTATCCTTGACTTGTCAAACGTGGTAAGTCAAGGTTCTTTGTGTAACAGGGCCTTTACTGTACATCCTAAATGTTGCATTAACTTTCAAAGCTGTTTTTAAACAGATATTCTTCTACAATGTGGATCTCATCTTCCCATTTCAAACTGACTTTCATCTCCGTCAACAGGGCTTTATGCTCTATTAGTATTCTCTCCCTGAGCTCGACAACAGATAAAGGTTTACCTGCCCACCAACAGCTGCATTTGATGCTTGAGATCTCATTCATGCGCACACAGACATGACTTTATGATCAAGCAACTTTTACCCCAGTGTCGCCTAGCAACCACCATCAAGTATCAAAGTTTAGCGAGAGGAGGACAAATAAAAAACTGTGCAGTTGCTTGGTTTGCTTAGCACAGATATTTCACGCAGCTGAGTGTCACGCGCACACCTGTGAGGCAGCAGGGCAGGTGATGAGCTGTCTGACCTCTGGCGTCGGGATGCAGGTCTTGGCACAGTCTGCAATTAATAATGGATGGATGTTATTTACGCACGGAACGGCACAAGGCATTTCCCCCGGACCTCCTCTGATGAGTTTCCTCATTTAGGATCATGTTCCTGGCGTTTCCCGCGGGAACTCTTTAAAGCTGGCTGAGATATGGCTCGCTTTCTCTCGTTCTCATTCAGAGGGTTTCTTTTCTGCTGCAGTGTATTGCTGGATGGAAAGGTTGCTGGATGAAACAGACCATGAAATCCAGCTGCACATGATGTCACCTCACACAAATGTCTGTAAAATCCTGTCATGGCGTACTTGCAAATTGAGGATTTACAGTGTGGAATTGGTATTAGAAACACTGGGTTCTGACGAGACGTGATTAACGTGGATTTGTTCTTCATTAAAGTTCTGCGCCCCTGCGGTCCCGTGTCAGTTTCTGATAAAGGCTGCGTGGGACTCCGAAGGGTGATATATTTTATCTCATTCAATCCAGCTTTGTTTAACCGAGGTTTTCGTCTGCTGTAATGGATGCCTGTTTTTCAGAATCAGCCAAAATGACTGGAGTAGTTGAGAAGTTATAATCTGTTCATTTCTTCCCACATAGAAGGCGACGTTCTCAGGACCTTGTGCAACGTTCCCTAAAAGTTCTCTAAAGGGGACGAAAATTCCGAACTTTTACAGAACATTCGGGATGATCCTAAAACGTCCTCTTTAGGTAATGAAAGTGCTGCAGTTCAAGGTTCCTTATATGACTTTAGGGGGACGTTCCATTTTGGTTATTTTATGGTCAGAAATGAACTTACAAAGAGGACATTTGGGACGTTAACAGAACGTTCCCACATGGTCTTCTGTTGGTCATTTAACACTCTGAGGTTTGAGGTATCGCCGGCGATACCACCGCGTTTTTTTCTTACCAGTGTGAAAGAGACTCAAAGTACTCTGTCAATGTTGCACATACAATTAAGAGTTATACACCATTTTAATCTGTGGAATATCTTCTTTTATTTGTGTACACTCAAAGTAACAACAAAATGTTGTGCTTTTTGTAAAATAAAGAAAACTAACATGATGCGTGATCTCTCGTCTCCCTCTGAACGAAGTCCAATCTGATAGTTCTCAGAAAATCAACTGTAACTTAGTGAATACTAATCACAAAAAAATTAGACTTATGTAGGAACTGTGGACGAACCAGACAAATGAATCATTCAGATGATTCTTTCAAAACATAATTCTAATTCAGAATTGAGGTTCCAGATAAAGCCAGGCTGATTACTTTTACGACACATGCTTCCTGATAGCAGAAGCGACATACCAAAGGGTCACCCAAGAAGACAGAGAGACAATCCAGACCCTTTTGTTTCCTTACTTCACAGGAAAGCCAAAGAGACTGTTGAACAAATAAATCTGCTTCAAAATTGTTCCAACAATTTTAACGGACTTATCAAACATCTTTTAACTACATACATTTTGCATTATGTGTCCACAAGTACTACCTGTAAACAGTTAGGCTTTAGAAACACTCACAATTCGTGTAAATGCGTTAACTCTTGACTGAATGACTGAAAGTATGCCTTATTTGGACTTAATTTGATTCTTTCCCCCTTTCCTATATCCTGACTTGAAGGAAATCTGTTTAAAATGTATTGTATTCCATTTAATAGCAATTATGTTAAAATGGCACTCTGCTAAAGCAGAGACAGACTGGGATGTGACACTTATGTTTTATTGGGGGCAGAGGAAGGCCCTCTTGAAACAGGACAATGTCTGATTGGCCAGGACTCCTCAGAGGTGTGACAAACAACTAAGTTTAAAGGATCATATTGCAAGATAGTGAACAGGAGAAGTTGGTTAGTAAACGAGAAAGGAGTTGGTTCTGTTCTGGGAAAAGAAGCCAAGACAAGTACCAAGAACAATGGAGTGACAAGAAGAACAGACCAGCCGCTCATTCAAGCCATCCAACCTTCACTCACTTTTCTTTTCTTTTACTTAATTCTCCTTTACCGCTGAAAGTCTTGTGTCCCAAGTTTCGCCGCAAAGTTCAACCAACGACTTTTGCCGCTTCAACTCCAGCGACAGAGACTTCCTTCACTGTTCCACACGGACCTGATCTGGACCAATCATCGACTTGGGAAACCCCTCTCTGTATGACGAGGGAAATTCACCTTTAAGTCAACGCAAGCAAGTACCTCCAGATGAAAACTGAACTGGTGCATTTAAATGAATGATTCATGGTTCGTTCTGGTCTTTGAAATGCATTGATAGGAATTCGGTTAATCAGATCTCTCTCTCTCTCTCTCTCTCTTTCAAAACTCTTTCTCTCTCATTTCCTTCTTACTTGTGCTTTATGATTTAATGTCTTAAACTGTGATCAAGTTACCGTGCTCTAATCAGTGTTTTCACGATTGTTGGATATTTATATCCGTTACAAGAGCTTATTACGGCTCGAGCAAATGAACGCTGGATGAATCAGTTGCTCGGTCGTAATCTAAACAACTTTATAATTCCCTAAATATTTAATTTGAGCTAATTTTACTTCCTAGGGTGTTTTCCCTACACTTATGTCTAAAAAAACGTTGAAATGTCAGGTTTTAAATCCTGTAAGTTAAATCGAAAACAAACCTTCTGTGTTTATGTAATCTGTATGAAAAGAGAGCCATGTCAGAAATCCGTGTTTCAGCTCATTATCCGCTAATGTGGCCACGCCCACGGAGCCAGCGCTATTCAGACATTCATCGACTCAATCGTGTATTTATTGTCTTGAAAAGTGTTTTGAATAGCCATAGTTAGCGATCTCTGTCCTCTGTTAGTTCAGTTATTTCCTGGATTGCCTATTCTTCTTTAGCTTTGGCATTTGTGGACTAAAAGTGCACAGAGCGCCCTCCAGCTGCAAGTATGAATTGTAAAACAGTATCCAGCACTCATAGTGATGACAATAAATAATGAATAAATACTCGTCTGTATAGAAAATTGACATAAACATGAGAATCCATCAATATTTCTCCAAATGTGCAAGCTTTTAAGCTAAAAGCCTATATGAAATGCCATAGAGGTAACATAATTGTTCATAATTGTAACATAATAGAATACCATTATTTTAAATTGTAATAATATTTCACAGTATTGCTGTTTTTTCTGTATGTTTGATTTACACCATGATGAGATTTGAATCACAGAGGGTTTTTTTCACAGCCTACCTGACTGAAAGGCCTCATTAATATGCAAGTCATTTCAGGTCATTATTATGTGATTCTTTTGTCTTCTCAGATGAGAATCATCCATTATTAATGATGATTCACGCCTCCACGCATACTGTGTTTCTTGACTAAAGATGTTTTAGAAAATTTAAATCTCTCTATTGTTTTATATGAACAAGCAGGCAGCATAATTTTTACCTCATTTTGAAGCAAAAACTCTAGTCTACAACCTCAAATACCCAGAAGTCTTGTGAACAAAGATTTAATATATATTTTTTGGCTTTATTTCAGTGACTTAAGTTTTTTGTTTTTTCAATAACCACGCATAAACGTTATTCCTTCAAAAACACAAACATGTACATACATGTTCCTCACATATTATTGTAGCCTAGTTTGTGCTGAATACAGTGTAATGACACTTTTTTCCATTAATATGTTTATGAACAACTGAAAAAAGCACAAATGTCAGGGCATGTCAAAACTTCTCCAGGGTCCCAAAAATCCTCAGACCCCTGAGGGTTAATAACGTTCCCGATATGAGTTTAGGGGGATGTTCTATTTTGGTAATTTTATGGTCATGCAAGAACGTTACAAAGAGGACATTTGGGAACTTATCAGAACGTCCTATAGTAATAGTCCCCTAAACATTCCCAGAACGTCCTGAATGTTCCCTGAATGTCCACCAAATAACGTCTCCCAACCCTTAAAAGAACTCCACATCTCGACTGTCTGTGAACGTACTGGGAACGTTACTAGGCAACGTCCTAAACACCATTGGGGACGTTGTTCCGGGAATGTAAAATTTCTAGCGGGGTTAACGTCAAAAGCCAGGGGGTGTGTTTAAAAATGGCATACTGCATACTATTCTTTGAAAGAAAGTATGGATGGAAGCATTGACAGAAATCTGCTTGGCTTTAAAGGGTTAGTTCACCCAAAAATCCCCCTCAGTGGTGTTCATTACAGTACTTAAGTATTTTTCGGGAGAATCTGTACTTTACTTGAGTTTTCAACTTTTACTTTTACTCCACTGCATTTCCTAAATAAAATGTATACTTTTACTCCGATACATTTTCGCAAAGCATTTTTGTTACTTACTACAAAATAAGTCTGCAAGCAAGCATGTGCAAACAAGTGCAACCGTGGTTGATTTCATTTTCCGGGATGCGTCCGTTGCTGGAGCGGCTGAGAACAGGTCATTATACAGTACGAGAGCGACCTCTAGAGGCGAAATAAAAACTATCACTTATGCCTCGTAGAGTTTGTTTTGACACTTGACGTGTGGCTGCGCTGCACAGAGCGGGACACTTCAAAAACAGATTTAAAACAGACAACAAAACGGTATGTTATACAGTGTACACTACAGTACATGTTTTCATATCACTATAAAGTAATTAGTTTGTTGACTAGATGCTGCATTAGTGGAGAACAGCAGTATGTTTGCCGTCGAGGCTGAGAGGATGCTAACATTAGTAGAACCTCAAGCGGTTAAAACAATGTGACAAAAACACCAACTGTTTAATGTCACGATTGTTACCATTCATTTGCATTAGTTTATGTCCATTTGTTCGCTGTTATGCTTTCATTATCCAGCGAAGTTAGCATATTTAAACTGTATTCTCATCATGCAGCTACAGAAACATAAATCGAAATGTATTCGATTTCAGTTCTTTTTTATCGGCACTGTAACATATTTTCATTAGATAATCATCAAGTTTTCTAAAATAGAGGCAAATAATGTGTGAAAATATACATATAATAGACCCTTTGTGTGTCATTTTTAAGCATGACTGTTTGGAAAGTATCGTACATTGTTACATTTTAAAGTTTTCTCTTACATTAGTTACAGTGCACTATGAATTAACATGAATGATCAATGTATAATTAATATATTAGTATTTTTATATTTAAAAATTACAATAAACATTTAGCCATTTTTTTAATTCAAAGAAACAAAATGTAAGAAAGAGTTATAACTGAACATAATCATGCTGCTCATAACAATTTTTAATTATATTTTTTGCTCCTTTTGTATTTTACATTTACTTGTACTTTTAATTTCAATACTTAAGTATGTTTAATATCAAAAAAAATACTTTTCGTACTTAAGTACAAAAAATATCAAATACTTTAAAACATTTACTCAAGTAACATTCTAAACAGTGACAGAAAGTCATTTTCTGCTAAGATATCTATACTTTTACTCAAGTATGGTTTGAGTACTTTATACACCACTGCTCCCCCTGATGTCGTTCATTTGACCTTCATTCATCCTCAGAACACAAATGAAGATCTTTTTGATGAAATCTGAAAGATTTCTGTCCCTACATTGACAGCGATGCAAATGACACTTTGATGCTTCAAAAAAGTTATAAAGAGATCATAAAACTAGTAGTTTAGCAGTTGCAAAATACTACTAAATAGTTCAGAATACATACGGCATAGAGTGCTTATATTCCATTCTGAACAGAACACAGCCATGGAGGTAATAAAAGTAAACAAGAAAAGCTTGATTTAAAAGGAGTGTTCAAAGCCCTGAAAAAGATAATTAAAAAAGACAGAACAACATCTACACCTGTAAAGCGAATAGGGCCACCGCCATCACTTGCCTCTGAAATCTCGTCGAACACCAAAAGTCATCCAGCCGCATCTAAACCTCATTCTTTTCAAGCTTGCCTGAGTGAGGATGCAGCCAAGTTCAAAGGAAAGTTACCTTTCCGCGAGCTCCCGTCCTGCTCTGTATTCCGCAGCTCTCTCTGCATCATTTGGGAGGCATTGTTTTCTTCTTGTGGACAGTCGATTTCCAGATCCTGTGTGCATCTGGAAATGAGATACAATCCTCTTTTCTCACACTATTGTGCATCTCAATTAAGAGCTGTGGTCTAAGCACACTCGCTTGGCAAAGAAGAGCCACCTTGACTGCTCTTTTCTTTCCTTTCATAAAGAGGTGTCGAGAATTTGCAGTGAAAATGTTTTCCAGTATTGTTTTTGTGACTTTAAACGAAACCTCGATACAGAACTCAAGTGGGCTTAAACTCTGAAATACTAATGTCAAAGTCAGGCAGTGAGTGTGCAAAGTTAACACATCAAACCAAAGATTAAACTCAAATAAATATCTAAAGGAAACTGATTGAAGATGCTTTATTAAAAGCTTTAAAGTTATATTTTAAGCTGCAACATGTATAGGCTACTCTAAAAAACAGCTAAGGCCTTGTTCACACCTGATATTAAAGGGTTAGTTCACCCAAAAATTAAAATTCTGTCATTTATTACTCTCCCTCATGTCGTCCCACACCCGTAAGACCTTCGTTCATCTTCAGAACACAAATTAAGATATTTTTGATGAAATCCAATGGCTCAGTGAGGCCTGAGCAATGACATTTCCTCTCTCAAGATCCATTAATGTACTAAAACATATTTAAATCAGTTCATGTGAGTACAGTGGTTCAATATTAATATTATAAAGCCATGAGAATATTTTTGGTGCGCCAAAAAAACAAAATAACGACTTATATAGTGATGGCCGATTTCAAAACACTGCTTCAGGAAGTTTCGGAGCGTTATGAATCTTTTATGTCGAATCATGATTCGGATCGTGTGTCAAATCGCCAAACTGCTGAAATCACGTGACTTTGGCGCTCTGAACCGCTGATTCGACACGCTGATTCATAACGCTCCGAATCTTCCTGAAGCAGTGTTTTGAAATCGGCCATCACTAAATAAGTCGTTATTTTGTTTTTTTGGCGCACCAAAAATATTCTCATCACTTTATAATATTAATATTGAACCACTGTACTCACATGAACTGATTTAAATATGTTTTTAGTACATTAATGGATCTTGAGAGAGGAAATGTCATTGCTGGCTATGCAGACCTCACTGAGCCATCGTATTTCATCAAAAATATCTTAATTTGTGTTCTGAAGATCAACGAAGGTCTTATGGGTGTGGAACGGCATGAGCGCGAGTAAATAAATGACATAATTTTCATTTTTGGGTGAACTTACCCTTTAAATGCATTGGATCACAAGTGGACGACACTAAATACAGGTGTAAACGGGCTCCAAAACGTTTTGAGCTTGACCACTTTCAACCACTTCTAGAGGGAGTTGAAAACGCATTTGACTGGATTGTTTTCATAGTGTAGATGCTCATGTGGTCGAATGTGTTCGAACAGCCACAAAAAAAACATCTACTCTCCTCTTGCTGACCTCAGGCGTAAACTTTATGGAAATGCGGTAGTCAGATGGGATTTACATTTTGTTGGCTGAAGACCCAATTTTGGTTTGAAGATGAAAAATGTACCAAAAACAATGTTCTCTCACCATTCCTGATCTCCAGTTGTGTTCATATGTAAATTGTGTGAACTTATTTCATCCATTAGATTGAAAGATCTGAAAAAATCCGTACATTTACCCACCCATAGACCCTCCCCTCGAAGACATCAGGACAGAAGTGGTTGAAAGTGAAAAAAAGAGACTTAGATTAAAACACCAGGGCCCGGTTTTTCAAAAGGTTTAATCCGGATAAAATTGATCCGGATTTAGTAATCCTTTTTTTGCGATCCGTGATCACGTAATCCAGTTTACTTTTGGAGCCAGTTTTTTAAAGCAACATCGGATTGGATCAATCTGATCCGGATAGGAACTTTTCAGGATCACCAAATCTGGATTTCCAGTGCTCTACGGAGGCCCTAAAGGGACATGTTGATAGAAAGAATATGGGTTTTGAATTAAATATATTTTTGTTGGATATTTACAGCTGTTTAGGGATTGTTTTATGGCACCAACATTTCTTTATAACTTTAGAGTAGGTTACCGAAAGGCTAAATATGTAGACTAATGTCTGCATTTAATTTATTATTTTAACAGTTAAACTAATCAAGAGCAAGATAAAAATGTGTATGTATATTACATGATAAAAATGTTGTATTTTTTTACTAGTTTTACTACATTTTCCTCCTGGAATACACCTTGAAATCCTACCCCCTGTTGGGATCAGGATAATCCTGTTTTTTTGGATCAAAGTGATCCAAATCCTACAAAAAAGTTCTGAAAAACCCAAACTAAAGGTTTGATCCGGATCAAAACCAAGATTGGATTACGTGATCTAATCCGATTATGTAATCCGTTTTTTCTTTTGAAAAACACATTTTCAAGATTTGATCCAATCCGTTATCCAAAATCCTAGTGGATTACTTTTGAAAAACCAGGCCCAGGTGTAAACGGGAATGTTTCTACTTGTGATCCGATCAACCAAAACGCATTTTAATACCAGCTGTAAACAGGGCCAAAAGCGTTTTGCACTCAAAAGTAGTCCAACCCCAAATTTACTCACTAACAAGATCATGCTCTTGCAAACTCTTCAAACTCAAACTTTTAGGGAAAATGTATTTAGATAAAGACTGAAAGAGTTGTTGTGACCGTGGTGTAGTTCGTTTATAGCCTATCTTCTGGCAATTGTATTTAGCCTTGTATTTTTTGCAATAATCCAAAAGCCAGTGGAAAAATCCTATTGGGTTTTGGTTGAGGGGAACAGGGTGATGCTGACTTACGGTCCGTCCTACAAAAATACATCATCATAGTGCTGATTCAATAATGTAATGTTCTAATGCTACAGCAAGGAGGTCTCATTGCCAGGAGCTCTGTGCCATAAACACTTCAGATCCCGCCACGGGGCTCTTCATCAGACGAGTGCCCTTGAACGAGGATCATTACCCCCTTGTACTTTAGGGAAGCTTGTCCTGATCTGACCCCGGTCTCTGCGCGCAGATCTCAGGGCTGGGTAGAGTAAATGTGACCTGTGCTTGGTAACAAAAATGACTCATCATAGCAAACAGTAGCTTCAGTTAATGAAGTAGAAATACCCTTCACAGGAAAGCATAAAGGACAGACTTTCTCATACATGTACTGCCCAAACAGCAAAGCAATTAGCTGCTCTTGACGACAGTGAGGGTTTAAATGTACAACAAAACACTAAAAATTATGTTTTAGAATGATTAGATTTTTCTCTGGTCTTGATATCAAAACAAACATATAACTAGGCTTTACAATCAATCATGTAAACGGCGTAAGGAGCGCTTGGACCGCGATTAAAATCATTGGTCATGGCCACTGTCTCTGGAAATTAATGATTCTTGGTAAAAACAAATGACTTTAAGTCTTTGCTGTCAGTGTGAACACCTTTAGAAATCATTTATTTATTGGGCAAAGATAATGATTTGTTCCCCATTACCTCTGGTAATGTACACAGCTTAATTGTTCTTGGAGTAAATTTAACTGTGAAGAACTGAAACCTTACAGTCTTTAACAGAGTTTAAGGCACTGAAGTGTAGTCCGCTTATTAATCATAACTAGCAACACTCAAGTGCACCGTTAAGAAGATTGCGTTTTTTGGATGTTTTTGAAAGTTCTGCTCACCAAGACTGCATTTATTTGATCAAAAATGGTGTAAAAAAATAATAATTTTATGAAATGTTATTAAAATTTAAAGTAGCTGTTTTCCATTTGCATACACTGTAAAATGTAATTTATTCCTGTGTTTAAAGCTGAATTTTCAGCATCATTACTCCAGTCTTCAGTGTCACATGATCAGAAATCATTCTAATATGATGATTTATCATCAACGTTGGAAACAGTTGCGCTGCTTAATATTTTTGTGAAAACCATGATGCATTTTTTTCAGGATTCTTTGATGCACAGAAAGTTAAAAAGAACAGCATGTTTTTGAAATTAAAATCTTTTAACATTATAAAATCTTAATGACCCCAAACTTTTGAACAGTAGTGTACATATAAACATAAATTGTTTTAGTGTAGCTAAGCATGTTCGTAGATGTATAAAATTAATTTTCCAAAAGCTCAGGCGTCACGTTAGTCATCTATCTTCTAAAAATGATATTCAAACCCGTCCATAAATCACTACAGGCGACGCTTTCAAACATGACAACTTTTTTTTTTTGTAACAAGACAGTTACAAGATCCTCCTTTCAACCAGGAAATGCAAGACAAAGAAAATGAAAGTCGTTCAGCATTAATCATTATTATTTCTGAACACAAAAAGCGTGTACAGTCACATTCTGAGCAGAGTTTGGTAACAGATCAGAAGATGCTTTGGCGAGAAAAGCTTCTGACTACACCTGAAGCATGTCAGTTATGTATTTGCTTTAATAAATGACACTTTTGACCGCTGAAAAAAAACAAACTCTAGTCTAAAACATGAGTATGACTGGTATGATTTGCTGCCAAACTCCCACAGCCAATTTCATTCACGGTAAGGTAACTGTACAGCTCACTCTGAGAGCATTTAAGCATATGGCTACTTGGAGTTTTATGCCGTTCGGACTTGCAAGCACTTCTGTTAAAGCGTGGCTGTGCACACGCACACACTCATACAAAGGTAAAGAGTCTATCATGTCTCAGTATTTCTTCTTCCTCCCTCTAAGCAAGTGTCCAGATCTGCGCTTCTCCTCAGGGGTCACTGGGCTCCACATCGGGCTGCTGGGAGGAGGGAGGAGGCGGGTCAGAAGAGGAGGGGATGGGGTCACCTGAACCATATGTGTTCTGGAGAGAGCGGGACACGTAATTCCAGTATTCCCTTCTAATCGTGTCCTTCTCCTCGGCCAGGAACTTACAGAGCTAAAAAACACAAACGGGTGTAATTGTGAGCAGCACAAAATCAAGGCTTTTTATCATAGAGATGTGGCTGGAAACCAGGATTCTGACGAGAAGATTCAAAACACATGGAATTTAAACTCTAAGGCATTGAGTGAACGCTGTACACATTTCAGACTCTGTAAAACAACAGGGGAGTAGAAGTCTAAATGCAGCTCTGACATTTTCCCACGTAACGAGCGCCTGCGTACAGCAGTGAGACCGCCGGCTCCCTCTGAGCAGCAGTAAAAGCCAGTTCAGACCTTATGAAAGGAAATCTGCTGGTTATGCTCATCAATATTCTGCACTTCACAGTCTCATGGAAAGGTCAGCGGTCTGAGTTCTCTAGCTCGACCTGATGAGGAATTCTCCAGAAACATGAGCAGAATCCTTTCTAGAACCTTTCAGGAATTGTGAAGCTTCCACTATAGAATCACTGTTGTGAGGGTCCTACTGAAGAAACCATCACAAATATTCTAGAACCCTGTGAGGTTTTCACAGTAGAACCCCTCAGAACCATTCTAGAACTACTGTAAAAGATTCACTGTAGAAACTATCACAAAATATTCTTTAACTATGTGAGGGTTCCGCTACAGAACCCATCAAAACCATTTTAGAACTATTCTGTGTGTTCCACTACAGAACCCATCAGAACTATTCTAGAACTGTTCAGAGGTTTCCACTATAGGAACCATCACAAATATTCTAGAACTCTGACGGTTCCACAGAAGAACCCCTCAGAACCATCTTATAACTATTGTAAAAGTCTTACTGTAGAAACCATCACAAATATTCTAGAACTATGTAAGGATTCCACTATAGAAATCATCACAAATACTCTAGAACACTGTGAGGTTCACAGTAGAACCCCTCAGAACCATTCTAGAACTACTGTAAAAGATTCACTGTAGAAACTATCACAAATATTCTTTAACTATGTGAGGGTTCCGCTACAGAACCCCATCAGAACTATTCTAGAACTATTCAGAGGTTTCCACTATAGGAACCATCACGAATACTCTAGAACTCTGACGGTTCCACAGTAGAACCCCTCAGAACCATCATATAACTATTCTGAGGGTTCCACTATAGAAACTATCACAAGTATTCTATAACTATGTGAGGGTTCCACTACAGAACCATCAGAACCATTCTAGAACCATGTGAGGGTCACACAAAAGAACACCTCAGAGCCATTTTAGAACTTCTGTAAAAGGTATACTGTAGAAAACATCACACATATTCTATAACTATCTGAGGGTTCCACTACAGAACCCACCCTAACTATTCTAGAACTGTTCAGAGGGTTCCACTATAGAAACCATCACAAATATTCTAGAACCCTGTGAGGTTTTCACAGAAGAACCCCTCAGATATTTTATAACTATTTTGAGGGCTCCACTACAGAAACCATCACAAATATTCTATACCTGTGTGAGGGTTCCACAGAAAAACCCCTCAGAACCAATTTAGAACTATTCTGAGGGTTCCACTAAAGAAACCATCACAAATATTCTATAACTATGTGAGGGCTCCACTATAGAAACCCTCAGAACCATTCTAGAACTACAGAAACCATCTAAAATCAAATATCAAATCATCAAATATTCTAGAAACGTGTGAGGTTTCCAAAGTAGAACCCCTCAGAACCAATTATAACTATTGTAAAAGATTCACTGTAGAAACCATCAGAAGTATTCTATAACTATGTGAGCATTCCACGATAGAACCCATCAGAACCATTTTAGAACTATTTTGTAGGTTCCACTCACAAATATTCTATAACTGCATGAGGTTTCCACAATAGAACCCATCAGAACCATTTTATAACTATGTGGGGGTTCCACTACAAAACCCATCAGAGCTATTCTAGAACTGTTCAGAGGTTTTCACTATAGAAACCATCACAAATACTCTAGAACTGTGTGGGGGTTCCACAGAAGACCTTCTCAGAACCATTCTAGAACTGTTCTAGGGGTTCCTCTATAGAAACCATCAAAAAATTTTCGAGAACTATGTAAGGGTTCCACTACAGAAACCATCACAAATACTCAAGAACTGTGTGAGGTTTCCACGGTAGAACCCCTCAGAACCAATTATAACTATTGTAAAAGATTCACTGTAGAAACCATCACAAGTATTCTATAACTATGTGAGCATTCCACGATAGAACCCATCAGAACCATTTTAGAACTATTTTGTAGGTTCCACTCACAAATATTCTATAACTGCATGAGGTTTCCACAATAGAACCCATCAGAACCATTTTATAACTATGTGGGGGTTCCACTACAAAACCCATCAGAGCTATTCTAGAACTGTTCAGAGGTTTCCACTATAGAAACCATCACAAATACTCTAGAACTGTGTGGGGGTTCCACAGAAGACCTTCTCAGAACCACTCTATAGAAACCAATCAAAAAATTTTCGAGAACTATGTAAGGGTTCCACTACAGCAACCATCACAAATACTCAAGAACTGTGTGAGGTTTCCACGGTAGAACCCCTCAGAACCATCTTATAACTATTGTAAATGATTCACTGTAGAAACCATCACAAGTATTCTATAACTATGTGAAGTTTCCACAATAGAACCCATCAGAACCATTTTATGACTATTCTGAGGGTTCCACTATAGAAACCATTACAATTATTCCATAACTATGTGAGGGTTCCACTACAGAACCCATCAGAACCATTCTAGAACCATGTGAGGGTCACACAAAAGAACAACTCAGAGCCATTTTAGAACTTTTGTAAAAGGTTTACTGTAGAAAACATCAAATATTATATAACTATGTGAGGGTTCCACTACAGAACCCATCAGAACTATTCTAGAACTGTTCAGAGGTTTCCACTAAAGAAACCATCACGAATACTCTAGAACTGTGTGGGGGTTCCACAGAAGAACCTCAAAGAACCATTCTAGAACTGTTTGAGGGTTACATCAAATAATCATTTAGAATCTTTCTAGAACTGTGTGCGTGTTCCATACTGCAAGCCCTCAGGAACATTCTAGAACCGTTTGAGTGTTACAATAAATAATCATTTAAATCCATTCTAGAACCATGTGGGAGTTCCAATGTACAATTTTTTTGAATCAAGTAAAATCCTTTCTACATCCACTCTACAACTGCGATGACTTTATGATAAGAGTGTTCCAAAATAAAATGGGTTCTACAGTCATGTGAGGATCATTGTAAGAGAATGAGTTCTAGAACTATGCAATTCCTCGAATACCATCCACTCCACATTACAATAAAGTTTCATTTTTGTCTAGGCACAGAAGAACTGTCCATTTCATATCCGTGGATATTTTTCCTCTGAACGCTTTCATATTCCTCATCTCATATGCTTGTGATTCTGACTGCAGCTGAAAGGTTGAACCAGCTTTTTTTAAACACATACACATGGCCTCAATTTCAAAACAGAAAATCATTTTCAACTCCATCATCAGGATGAGAAACCCACAGCAAAGAAATCTCATTAACCTCAACACAGACAGCATCCGCACATTTGCAGAGGAAAACACAAGGCCTGTCACGGAGAAATACTCAAGAGACGAATAATACTTTCTCTGTTCCGACTTTCCTTTCTTCGTGGAGCAGACAAGCTCTTTGACGTGCGGAGACAGCCATGTAATGTTTTATATGCATTTAGTTTACTGAAATGGAACCATAGTTCAATAATTAATTAACATCTATTAAAGTTGTGTTGAGTTAATATTTAGAGACCAGGGCTTTCAGCTAAAGACAGAATTCCAAAAGTCTCTAATTACTTTAATCATTGGACGTGGATGATGTCTAGTGTTTTGTATGAACCACCAAACTGTGAAATATTCAACAGATTCTATAAAATATAGATATCCATGAATGAACCTGAATGCTACAAGAGATGAAACATAATCACTACACTCTAAGAAGTAATTCAGGGGACCTGTTAACTTAAATAAATTCATTGTTGCAAGTTAAAAATTAAAATTTATACTTTTATATTTAATTTTTTTTGAGTAATCAACTTAAAAATTTGTGTTTATGCTACAAATTAAGTTCCTCTAACTCAGTGTAGCTTGTTGGTGGAACATAAATTCACTCAAAGTTGTCATAACTCAAAAAAATTGATACAAACTATTGCGTTAATTTTATTTGTTGAGCCAACATTATTTTTTTTAGAGTGTACGCCAATGGATAAAACCACATATTCCTTATGAAAACGCTTTACATGTGATATGGGCTAATGAAATATTTATGCAGTTTTTATAGCAGTTTTGCATCAATGATAAGCTTTGATGATTATTCAACGATATAGCAGCTATTTGCAGTGGCTACACACACAAAATAGAAACTTCACAGCGAGCAAGTTTACATGCACATGTAAACACTGCCCTTGTTTTATGTATGTGTGAAGTCACAGCTCACCTCCAAGGCCTTGTTGAGTGCCTCACGCTGGTCATGGCTGGAGTTGTTGGTCTCCAGAGCATCTTCATAGAGGTCGACCAGGAAGGCGGCGAGATATGGAGAACTGCACGAGTCCTGAAGCTCTGTCACCTGCTCCAGCAGTCCAGGATGCGAGGACAGACCACCATCCTGTAAGATCCTGCGTCATAGAACCGACACATACATCATGATGCTCTGAGATAAATCAAAATAAACATGCAATGTTTAAAGTCATGCAAAAAAACGGTATTTATGTATTTCCAATTATGAGCAATAGTAATGCTTGCCTTGGCAAACTCTATTAATGATCCATGTTGTGCTTTGCCCATATATTTTTACATTCAAGTGAAAACAGTTTATATTCTTCTGTTAATGGTGATCATCTGCCATCTGCTGGTTGCATGATGAATTTGCAGCACTCACCCTTTTAAATAGTTCCAAGCGCTCTCGTTGTGAGGAGCTTTCTTTATTTGTTTCAGTGTGTACCTAAAAGACAGAGAGGGGTGTTGCATGGTTTTAATTATGCCATTTTTACATACCAGTAACGAATAATAGTCTTTATATGTGAATTCTGCAGAAATTGTTGTTTTAAAAGCAAATAAACATTCACACTTTGCAGTATTTGTTTGGAAAGTAACCACACTTGTGTCTTCTTCAAACAAGCAGCTTGAAGTGATTCATATGACTCTAATGATCCGTTTAATATGATATAAATCTTTGTTAATGTAAATGAAAGGCATTATAAAGTGTTAATGATGGTATGCCATTAAAAATATACATAGATTTCTTTTTGAACAATGGAAGAAATCAGTTTAAACTTTTTATTATTGTAATTTTTTCAAATGCATCACAAGTTAAGAACCAAAACAAAAATGAATTGTGATCATTGTGAAAAATCTTTGAGCAAAAAGGCTCTGGTTTGGTAGTGTCAATGAATAAGACTCACTGCACTTCTCTGTCGAGGATGACAGGGTCGGAGTATCCACTGGTGTGGCTGATGACGAAGTGTCTCTGATTCCATGCAGAGTTATTCCTCACATCCTCCTCTAACAGTTCCTCCACATACTCCAGCTCTCCGTCCCACAGCTTATACTCCTGTGACACACAGAGAGAGTCCATGAACAGAAGCAGATCAGCAAACAGTTTACACGCCACACCGCGGCTGTGAATCTGTACCTGGATGACCCACTGTCTGTGCTGCCACGCGTGGTAATTCTTGGCATCTTGACTGAGAATTTCTGCTACAAACTGCAGCTCATCTGACGGGTCGTTCAGCCACTCCACCACCATCCGCCTGTGATGCCTGGAGATTGTTTAACAAATAATCATTATGTTGCAGCTCCTCTCTTCCCAGTCTGTCAGTAACGCTCTGTTTAGTTCCTGTCTCTATGAAGCCCCTCCTTCTGAAAAGCACAATGTGCTCTGATTGGTCGGCTGGAGCTGTGTTGTGATTGGTCATTTGGGAAATGTCCCGCCCCTTACCATAACCGCCAGTTTCAACACACTACTAACTAACTCAACCAGGCCCCGCACCTTTATTCTGCATATGAATTATTTAAATGAGGAATATTGTGAAGAAAACTCAAGACTGCAATGGAGGCGAACACTGACACTAACATCACTATTAACCAAACTTCAAACTCATTTGTACCTACAGGCTGAGATGGACTTACCAGACTTGGTAGTTCTTAGGCTGATCTTCTATGATGGCTGTGATATACTTCATCTCTTCTCTCAGGTCTTTATCAAGAGCCTGCAGTAAAACTCTTCTGTAGTGCCTACATACATCAAAAGTCACACTTTAGTGCAGGTTTCTTGCACTTGCTTTCTGCAGACCAAAGCAACCAGATGTTTAAATCTGCAACCCAGTGCAGACTGAAAAATAGTTATTGATCAAAGGATGCATTAAACTGATTAAAAGTGACAGTAAAAGACATTTATAATGTTACAAAAGATTCTATTTTAAATAAATCCTGTTCTTTTGCACTTTATATTAATCAAACACTCCTGAAAAATAAAATGACAGTTTCCGCAAAAAATATGAACCATTTTCAACTGATAATAATCAGAAATGTTGCTTGAGCAGCAAATCATCATATTATAATGATCATGTGACACTGAAAACTGGAGTAATGATGCTGAAAATTCAGCTTTGATCACAGAAATAAATTATAGTTTATAGTTTATATTTATTCACATATAAAACAGCTAGTTTAAAGGGTTAGTTCACCCAAAAATGAAAATAATGTCATTAATTACTCCCCCTCATGTCGTCCACACCCATAAGACATTTGTTAATCTTCAGAACACAAATTAAGATATTTTAGTTGAAATCTGATGGCTCAGTGAGGCCTGAGCAATGACATTTCCTCTCTCAAGATCCATTAATGTACTAAAAACATATTTAAATCAGTTCATGTGAGTACAGTGGTTTAATATTAATATTATAAAGCAACGAGAATATTTTTGGTGCACCAAAAAAACAAAATAACAACTTGTATTGTGATGGCCGATTTCAAAACACTGCTTCTGGAAGCTTCGGAGCGTGTTGAATCAGCGTGTCGAATCAGCGGTTCAGAGCGCCAAAGTCACATGATTTCAGCAGTTTGACAGTTTGACACGCGATCCGAATCATGATTCGACACAAAAGATTCATAACGCTCCGAATCTTCCTGAAGCAGTGTTTTGAAATCAGCCATCACAATACAAGTCGTGATTTTGTTTTTTTGGCGCACCAAAAATATTCTCATCGCTTTATAACATTAATATTGAACCACTGTACTCACATGAACTGATTTAAATATGTTTTTAGTACATTAATGGATCTTGAGAGAGAAAATGTCATTGCTGGCTATGCAGGCCTCACTGAGCCATCGGATTTCAACAAAAATATCTTAATTTGTGCTCTGAAGATGAACGAAGGTCTTACGGGTGTGGAACGACATGAGGGTGAGTAATTAATGACATTTTTGGGTGAACTAACCTTTTAAATTGTAATAACATTTCACTGTTTTTACCGTAACGTTCACATCTATAAGCTGATTTAATTATCAGGTATCTCACCATACTGTGTAATTTGCAGCGTTGAGCTCGATGGCTTCAGCGGTCAGTGCAAACGCTCGGTCGCTCTTCTCATCGTTCTTCAGAAGCGCTCTGAACATGTCAAACACGTCTGTGACTGCAGATGACAGATTTAACATTCGCATTTATAAAACGAGCAACTAACAGCATACAGCGAGTCATTAACCTGAATAAACCCTGACAGCATGATCGGGTCGTGTTTCACACTGAATTGGTTTATAACATTATCCCATTAATCACCACATGACTACTTAAATAAATAAATGGGCATGTAATAGAACGATGGACATAAGTTGAGATTATTCTATTATGTGAGAAGAGAAAAAGTGTGATACGAGACATGAAAGATTAGGAATCAATGATAATGTGTGATACTAAAAATAGAGCAGTTTTTGGTTCAAGCTTCATTGAATAAAAGGTACTTACATTTCTCTGAATAAGCGATCTTCACCACAGGGTTCGGTCCATCATCTTGAGGAACGGGTTCGAGATCCGCCCACTCTTTTCTGTCCCTAAAAGAACAAAACAATCACATTAAAGGGCCCATTCATTTCACCAAGACTCAAATGGACCTCTTTTGAATTAATAAAGTCAAAGAAGCAATTCAGTTTGTATTTTAAATGTGATATGACATTTATTTTGAATCAGCTGCCATCAAGAATAATATCAATGGAAACCAACTTTGTTTGTTTTCATCTGGATTAAAGTCACCATGAAAACAAAACGGACAATTCTTGTTTTTTTATGGAATATTGCAATGTATATTATGATTTATCGGTGCACATCATTATTTTAAATTCATGTTCCTCATAATCTGGAATCAGAATAACTTCCCCTCCTTTTGCAGCATCTCCTCTCTTCTCTTATGATGAGGGCGGGGCAACCTGTCACTCACATGAGATCCACCAATAGCAAACCACAACCATCCAATCAATTCCCCACAGACAAAATCAAGCCCCGCCCTACATTTGTTCTTGTTTGAGAACCGTTTCATTAGAATATACATCACAATACTGAAGAAAAGACGAGCGCTACTTCTGTTTCATACTGTATATTTTAATCCTAACTATTTATTTTGATTCAGCTCATATTAAACGTCATGATTCTCTTCCTTAAGTTTTATTCAGAATCAGGCAGAAATCAAGAGAAGTGACAAAGAACATGGGAGTCAGCAACAAGTCAATAGAATGAATCAATAAAGAAAACGGTTCATTTGAATCTCTTCATTCTTAAACTTCTGACTGCTGAATTTAGTTCATTTGAATCAGAAAATGGGTAAAGTGATCATCAAACAAGTTTAAGCATTTAAAAAAAAAAAAAAAAAAAACTTCTTTAGGCTCATTTTTATGGATTCATCTTGTGTTGTGAATCACTCAGAATCAATGATGAGAAACTTCCCTTTACTGTAAACCAGGATTAAACAGACTCTAATAGTCCTGATCTGGATTAAAATGACTCCTTTAGCCCAGGATTACAAAGACTCCTAATTCAGATCATGTGAATCACTCAAAAAAAAGAGAAATGAAAGTGGCCAAAACAAAACATCAGTGGGTGATCAAAAAGCCTACTTTTGATTGATTAAATCCTGCTCAATTCTCTTAACTCAGTTCAAATGAATCATTCTGACGTATTGATTCAGTTCAAGTGAAAATGAATCACTATGAAGTGACATAAGAACACATCTTTAGTGGTTATTACACTATTTATATAAACTCCCTCACGAGTTTTCATAGCATTTTAATTCAGATCTTTTATTCAGTTCATGTGAATCACTCATAAACATAACTAACACAGCTGCCTGTACACTGATGCTTTAACGAATTAGATGTAATCGAAAACATCATTAAAAGCTGATGTACAACATAATAAAGAGGAGAATAAATAAATAAATAAAACATCTGTAATTGAAGTGATTCGCCGTACACACATTGAGTTATCATGCTAAGCTAGCTTCTAACCTCACCTGTAGAAGACATAACCTCCTTTAATAGGCTCCTCATATTCCATCTCCGCCTCCTCCACCGGGTTCTCCTCTTCTACTCCGTCCTCCTCCAAATTCTCCACCAAGGAGTTGGACATTTCTTCAACAGAAGACATTGTAGAGACTGCACTTGCTAACTGTGCAGATGGCTATGGAGCTGACAGAAGCGTGAAGGCAGAGACGCGCCTGATCCTGAACGCTTTCAAAATAAAAGTCTGGAAGATTTACGCCACAAGAGCTTTTGCACATCATAATTAGCATTAAAAAGTCGTTATTATGACACACAAAGTGATATTTATGAGATGAAAAGTCGGAATTATTGCATTAAAAATCATAATTATATCATAAAAGTCACAATTTCGACTTTTTTTATATCCTGTGACATAAAAAGTCAAAATTACGATTTAGCATATCATCATTTTGGGTTTTTATGTCATAATTTTGACTTTTAATGTCCTAATTATGACTTTGTATAGAATTTAGACTTTTTAATCTAATAACTTCGACTTTTATCTTATAGTTATGACTTAAAGTTCACCCAAAAATGAAAATAATGTCATTCCACACCCTTCATTAATCTTCAGAACACAAGTTAAGATATTTTTGTTGAAATCCGATGGCTCAGTGAGGCCTGCATAGCCAGCAATGACATTTCCTCTCACAAGATCCATGAATGTACTAAAAACATATTTAAATCAGTTCATGTGAGTACAGTGGTTCAATATTAATATTATAAAGCAACGAGAATATTTTTGGTGCACCAAAAAAATAAAATAAAATAAAATAACGACTTATAGTGATGGCTGATGAATCAGCAGGTAGGCGCGCCAAAGTCACGTGATTTCAGCAGTTTGGCGGTTTGACACGCGATCCGAATCATGATTCGACACAAAAGATTCATAACGCTCCGAATCTTCCTGAAGCAGTGTTTTGAAACCGGCCATCACTAAATAAGTCATTTTTTTTTTTTTTTTTTTTATCATTATTTTTTGGCGCACCAAAAATATTCTTGTCGCTTTATAATATTAATATTGAACCACTGTACTCACATGAACTGATTTAAATATGTTTTTAGTACATTAATGGATCTTGAGAGAGAAAATGTTATTGCTGGCTATGCAGGCCTCATGAGCCATCGGATTTCAACTAAAATATCTTAATTTGTGTTCTAAAGATGAACGAAGGTCTTACGGGTGTGGAACGGGTGTGTCATAATTTCACAAAAAAAAAAAAACGGGGGGGGGGGTAATATTATAGAATATTTTAAAACAATGTTGTATAATATATTTTGAATAATATATATAATTATCTAACATAACTATATTGATATATAATATAATAATGTAATATAAATCATCAATATTTTTATATTTTCAAACTCCGTAACAAATGCTCATCACTGGTCCATTTTATCTACATAATTTCTATTTATAAACATGCATAGTAGGGATCATCATCATGTCAGTGCTTCAAAATAAGTCTAATGAATTTGTTATATTTTAATGCAATTTAAAACATGTTTTAAACACAGGTATATTGTTGTTCTATAACAAAGTATATAAAAGCAGCAATGAAAACATTCTGGATGCATTTTATTTTTTATTATTTATAATAATAATAATTGATACATTGGTTTCTGTTAGTAAAAACTATCAAAAACAGTTAAACATACAAAATACATATTCATATAAAGACGTGGGATATTTTGCACCAGTTAAGGCCTTTTAACATCAAGTGCCATTGCTTGAGAATGATCTGTCAGTGTCCTGAAGAACTACTGTTTGCCGTTGCCATTGATGGGAAGTTTCTTGAAGTTGTCGCACTCCAGCAGGGCTTTGACTTTGGGCCGCGCAGCGATCTTATCCACATAGCTCTTGAGCGCAGAGAAGGAGTCCAGAGAGGTGGAGCAAAGGACTTTAAAATTCAGCAGAAGGTCAAACAGGTTGTAGTCCGCAAATGAGATCTGTGAGGAGACACGAAACGTAGATGGGAATTTACCAAGAACTAAATTACATCAGTTACCCTCCTAGTATTTCTTCTGGATGTCTCACCTGATCACCGACTAGGAACCCAGATTTGTTTTTGGCCAGAATGGCTTCAAATGGTTTGAGCTGGTTGGGCAGATCTTTGATGAACGCTTCTTTACCAGTCTCCTACAGATGGGGACAAAATAATACATTTATTCATTTACAGATGCTTTATCCAAAGCAACTTCCAATCTGAGATTTACAGTACTCACATATTCCTGGTAGATCATCTTAATATATTTTAGGCGCAGATCCTCAACTCCATCGTTCATCATGTCAATGAGAGAAGCCTCGCAGTCGTTTTTTCCATATGCACCTGAATGTGTAAAAGGATAAATTATGCATGTATTACGAGTGTATTTCAGGAGTGGCGTGTAACTCAGTTAACCCAGGTTGAATTTTATATTTAATATATACATTTTTTAATTGTAGTCTTTAAAAAAAGAATTATCTGAAATAATAAACTAAGTGCAATGTAGTGTTGTCAAAAATATCTTTTTTTTTTTTTTTTTGCGATACTGAAATATCTGAAATGCTTCCAGTACTCATTTTTCGCAGAATAGACACATGATACCAGCTGCTCTTTATCTCTCTTTCTCCCTCTCTCTATCTCTCCAACAGTAAGTTACATTCATTTCATTTGCTCAGGATGAACATTGTTGGTGTTACTGGGCTGAATTTCAGTGTGTGATTTTGCATAATTTTACACATTCCCGCAGATTTTGTTCTCACACCCAAAGTGCGTCACATAAAGCCGGCCCTCAGTACTAAATTGAGTTCTTTTATCGCTGCTTATTGCACTTAAACAGTCAAATACACACAAAATAATGTCAAAATGCCAGTCTTGGAGAGTATTCATGTACACACAGTCAGTTATGTTTGAAGTGAACATAAAGAGTTGAGAAAGAAAACGCATGTGTATCAGTATAATGGATCAGTGCATCAGCTCTTAAAGTGACAGCAGCCTAATAAACCTGCTGACAAATTATGAGATGATATTAAAAAATATCTGTATAGCAGTTTTTCCCCATAGTATCGATGTCAACATGGCCAGTGAAAATGCGGAGTGGCTAGTGACTTTGGAAAACCAATAGACACAGTGGCTGCTGAGCAAAAAAGTTCATGTCAAGACCTCATCACATTATAAAACAAACATAAAGGTGCAATGTGTAATTTTTAGGAGGATCTATTGACAGAAATGCAATATAATATACATAACTATGTTTTCAGTGGTGTATAAAGACCTTACATAATGAACCGTTATGTTTTTATTACCTTAGAATGAGCCATTTCTATCTCATACACTGCGGGTCGTCATTTTGCGCCGGCATGTTTCTACAGTAGCCCTAAATGGACAAACTGCTCTACAGAGCATGTCTGCTTGACTGGCTACTCTCTGCCGTCTCAGACGACAACATTTTTGTCCTGTGTTGGCCACCGTAGCTCCTCTATATTGCAATTCCCAACCTAAATGCCGCTAAAGTTTCACTAAACCTTTAAGTAAGCTTGATTTTATTTCGGATGCATTAAAGTGGTAAAAAATTTTATCAGTTTACTCACCCTCAAGTTGCTCTAAACCTGCATGACTGTTTTGAAACTGCATAAAAGGAAGATATTTACAAGAATATTGAGAACCAAAAAAATAAATAAATAAATACTATGGAAGTCAATGGAGACCAGGAACTGTTTGGTACCAACATTTTTCAAAATATCTTTTTTTGGATTCATTACAAGAAAGAAATTAATACAGGTTTGGAGCAACATGAGAGCGAGTAAATAATGACAGAATTTTAATTTCTGGGTAAGTAATTTTTTTTTTTTTACCATGTTTGCGACCCAAATGCCTTAACATGGCGTTGGACTGATACAGGACCAGATCACCATCCTCGAACTTGGGCAACTGTCCAAAGACCTAAAACAATATGCAGACCAATGACTTGCATGAAACTGCGTTAAAATATATAAATTCTAGTGCAAAATTCTAATCGTAACTCTATATAAAAACAAAACTCACACAGCTGGCTTTTAGATCACCCTTCATCCACTCATCAAAGGTCACCAGGTTCTCCTTCAGCTGCTGCTCTTTGTCTGCCAGCATAATCTTCAAGGCGCCACATCTGCCTGTGAGGTGCACATGACACGGGGTCAGGGGGTGTTACTATAGCAACAGCATTCTACAATCATCTTAGAAGCTGCATCTCATTTCAGAGGCTGCATCCTCCGGAGGTCGCATTTGAAGGCTGCATACGTCATCAAGGATGTCTTATTTAAGAAAATTAACTCTAATAAAATTTGTTATTCCTCGTGAGGTGTAAAATACTGTAATTTCTTTCTTTCTTAGCAATCTAACCATTACTTTTCTTAAATAAGACCACCTCAATGATGTATGCAGCCTTCAAATGTAACCTCCAGAGGATGCAGCTTTTGAAATGAGACGCAGCAAGTGTTTAATCACATGCATCAAAGTGCACATTCGACTTAATGATAATGCAAACACTACTTTAGACTGTGTTTATGGACAACAAAGTTAACTCATTTCATGATTCATGAGGAGCTGTTGTAATTTGCCAATTTATATGGAGTGCATGTGGGCTGAAGTTCACTGCTGTTCCTCCTCCCCTATCTAGGGCAAATGCTTTCAGACAAATGTCTGATTGGACAACCAAAGATTATCAATGGAGCGGAGAATATTCAACTCTTCATTCTCTGAACAGAGAGAATATTCATGCAGTTAGCAAAATAACAGAATTAAATAATAATAAGCTATATTAGAATGTAAAAATTCTAATGCAAAATTGTATATATATATATATATATATATATATATATATATATATATATATATATATATTTATTTATTTATTTATTTATTTATTTTTTTTCAAATATTGCTAAAGTTGCATGCAAATTCAATCAACTACTAAAATGCATGTAGAGTTTTTTAATAGTTTTATATGGCTTGTGTTGCATGAAACTTGCACTTCTTTTGTTTGCAGCTCCAGCAGTCTCAACTGAACCACGTCACAAAAACTTTTCCAGACTTTTCTGAAGGGTCAGACATGCATCATGTGACAAGATTAAAGAAAAAGCCATTCATACGAACCTTTGACCGCGAAGTATGTGAGTGTGTAGGGAGCCACTGCAAAAAAACAAAACAGGAAAACAGTTAAGAGAGGAAACTGCAGATCATGTGAAAGCAGCGTAAAAGGAAGTCATCAGATGAATGTAGAGCAGCGATTGCAAAAGCAGATTTACACGATATAATGTTTACTGAATTGCATACTAGTAGTGCTCCATTCACACCGCCCTTGTCTTTTTCCTCATGCACGAGCATTTGAGCATTACGTAACACTTGCACAATTGCGCACATATTATAAACATACGATGAAAAAAGTCATGCAAAATGCTTGAAAATATGAATAGCACATATTACAGTACTAAAACTTATGCAGCTCAGTTTTAATATGCATGCGCTGAATTGACTCTTTAAATAGCTCTATATTATGTAATATCAGCTTAAGCATCTTCAGACACACTGCTGACTGCAACGACGCTGTGAATCAATTGCAGCAGTGCATCTGACATATGGCAGATGTAAAGCACGATCACGTGCACTTGAAGCTGAACACAAAAGTGCACGAGAGCTGTAAACAGTCATAAGGTACTTACTCGTGTAGCAGGAGGATAGAGAGCGGTTTGAAAGCTGTGTGCGCGAGCTGCTCCTGAAGTGCAGTGAACAGAAGTGCGCGCGCGAGGCTCCTTTTATAAGCCTTACGTTTTTTGATGAGTCATGCACGCGCCCTGTTAGTGTGTTGTGGTTGCATACAACTGCATTCATGGCAACACTCTAATAAAAGAGTATGATTGATTTCCAGTGGGTCATTCATGTTGTAGTACCTGTAACATGATTATGCTTACGTTTGCTGTTTAAAGCTGCAATCTGTAAGTTTTGCCTCTTTGTCGCCATCTCTGTTTGAAACCTGCATTTGCAGTTATTTGCAGAATTATCATCTTTACGTGGGTTGTGCATCGACACGGCTCCTCAGGATGAATCTAATGTTTACTTCAGAATCACAAATTCTACGTCTTTTGAACATGACCAAAATACGATTTTTTACCGGAAAATATCATCTGAAGGAGTAAGTAACATCTCTGACACTTTTGTTCTGACCAACTGAGAAAAAAAAATGCTATATATTATATGCATATATGCTATATATTAACTATATTAATATATAACATGAAAATGTAATATAAACCATATTAATATTTTTATATTATCAAACTCAGTAACAAATGCTCATCACTGGTCCATTTTATCTACATAATTTCTATTTATAAACACGCATAGTAGGGATCATCATCATGTCAGTGCTTCAAAATAATTCTAATGAATTCTAATAAATTTGTTATATTTTAATGCAATTTAAAACATGTTTTAGAGTTGTTCAATAACAAGTGATATATAAGCAGCAATGAAACGATTCTGGATGTTTAATCTTATTTTATTTATAATAATAATAATAATTGATACATTGGTTTCTGTTAGTAAAAACTATCAAAAACAGTTAAACATACAAAATACATATTCATATAAAGACGTGGGATATTTTGCACCAGTTAAGGCCTTTTAACATCAAGTGCCATTGCTTGAGAATGATCTGTCAGTGTCCTGAAGAACTACTGTTTGCCGTTGCCATTGATGGGAAGTTTCTTGAAGTTGTCGCACTCCAGCAGGGCTTTGACTTTGGGCCGCGCAGCGATCTTATCCACATAGCTCTTGAGCGCAGAGAAGGAGTCCAGAGAGGTGGAGCAAAGGACTTTAAAATTCAGCAGAAGGTCAAACAGGTTGTAGTCCGCAAATGAGATCTGTGAGGAGACACGAAACGTAGATGGGAATTTACCAAGAACTAAATTACATCAGTTACCCTCCTAGTATTTCTTCTGGATGTCTCACCTGATCACCGACTAGGAACCCAGATTTGTTTTTGGCCAGAATGGCTTCAAATGGTTTGAGCTGGTTGGGCAGATCTTTGATGAACGCTTCTTTACCAGTCTCCTACAGATGGGGACAAAATAATACATTTATTCATTTACAGATGCTTTATCCAAAGCAACTTACATGTAGTTGAGGAATACAAGTGATTCATCTTAAACAGGTAATAAACATGAGAAGTGCTAGTAATACAGAAGTTTCAGCTAGCATTTAGAATAGTACAAGTAGTAGAATATGGAGGGATTAACAATAATATCAATGTCTGGTCATATCGCATGTAGAAACCATACATTTGCTCTGAAATGGCAAATGCATCTGAATGTCTGTGAGATTTACAGTACTCACATATTCCTGGTAGATCAGCTTCATATATTTTACGCGCAGATCCTCAACTGAATCGTTCATCATGTCAATGAGAGAAGCCTCGCAGTCGTTTTTTCCATATGCACCTGAATGTGTAAAAGGATAAATTATAACAGTTCTGTTCTACATATAGGGTTTTTAAAAAAGACAGTATTCATCATGCAATAATAAAGATTTCAAGCTGTAGTGTGCCATTGGTCCCCATTGACTTCCATTTTTCTTTACTATGGGGACCAACAACTGTTTGGATGCAAAAAATATCTTCCTTTATGTTCAACAGAAGAAAGAAATGAATAGAGGTTTGGAACAATGTGAGAGTGAGTAAATAAGGTGAGAATGATCATATTTTTGGTCAACTATCTAACTTTTTACCATGTTTGCGACCCAAATGCCTTAACATGGCGTTGGACTGATACAGGACCAGATCACCATCCTGGAACTTGGGCAACTGTCCAAAGAGCTAAAAGAAATCAAGTAACACACTATCAATATGCAGACCAGGGAATTACATTAAACTGCATTAAACCATGCATAGATTATTTACATTTACCACAGTTCCGGTGCAAAATTCAAATGGTAAATCATATAATAATAAAAAAAATAAACTCACACAGCTGGCTTTTATTTCACCCTTTCCCCACTCCTCAAAGGTCACCAAGTTCTCCTTCAGCTGCTGTTCTTTGTCTGCCAGAATCATCTTCAAGGCACCACATCTGCCTGTAAGGTCACATGACATGGGGTCAGGGGGTGTTACTATAGCAACAGCATTCTACAATCATCTTAGTGTGTAATCACATGTATAAAAGTGCACATTAGACTCAATGATAATGCAAACACTGCTTTAGACAAAGTAAACTCATTCCATGATTCATGAGGAGCTGTGTTATGGAGTGCATGTGGGCTGAAGTTCACTGCTGTTCCTCCTCCCCTATCTAGGGCAAATGCTTTCAGACAAATGTCTGATTGGACAACCAAAGATTATCAATGGAGCGGAGAATATTCAACTCTTCATTCTCTGAACAGAGAGAGTATTCATGCAGTTGTGCATCGTCTTGTAAAGTAATAGATTTAAATAATAAGCTATATTATAATATATATATATATTTCAAATATTGCTAAAGTTGCATGCAAATTCAATCAACTAGTAAAATGTAAGAGTTTTTTAATAGTTGCATATGGCTTGTGTTGCATGAAACTTGCATTCAGTCTCAACTGAACCACGTCACAAAAACTGTTCCAGACTTTTCTGAAGGGTCAGACATGCGTCATGTGACAAGATTAAAGAAACAGCCTTTCATACAAACCTTTGATCGCGAAGTATGTGAGTGTGTAGGGAGCCACTGCAAAAACAAAACAGGAAAACAGTTAAGAGAGGACACTGCAGATCATGTGAAAGCAGCGTAAAAGGAAGTCATCAGATAGAGCAGCGATTGTAAAGGCAGATTTACACGATATAATGTTTACTGAATTGCATACTCATTCACACCGCCCATGTCTTTTTCCTCATGCACGAGCATTTGAGCGTTACGTAACACTTTCCTCCATTCATTGTGATCACATTTGAGCACATATTATATAGATACGATGAAAAACAGTCATGCAAAATGAAATAAGAATAGCACATTTACAGTACTAAAACCCATACAGCTCAGATTTGATATCCATGCACTGAAATTACTCTTTAAATAGCTGGACATCAGCTTAAAGATTAGTTCCCAGAAAAATGAAAATTCATTAATTACTCACCCTCATGTCGTTCCACACCTGTAAGACCTTCATCTTCAGAACACAAATTAAGATATTTTGAAGAAATCCGAGTTTTTTTTATCCTCCATTTAAAGCAACGTAATTACCGTCATTCAAGCTCCAGAAAGGTACGACATCGTTAAAACAGTCGAGAATACTTTTTGTGCGCAAAAACAAAATAAAAATAATGACTTGATTCAACAAATTCGTCTCTCCCCTGTCGTTCTACTACGCTATTTATGTTGCAGCACTTCCAGGTTCAGTATTGGCCGATGCCTTATATCACGTGACGTTATGGTTTAACCACTGTACTCACACTGACTATTTTAATGATGTTTTTACTACTTTTCTGGACACTGAATGTGGTAAATTTGTTGCTTTCAATGGAGGATTAAAAAAACTCATCAAAACTCATGTTCTGAAGATGAACGAAGGTCTTACAGGTGTGGAACGACATGAGGGTGAGTAAATGACATTATTTTCATTTTTGAGTAACCCTATAACCTCTATGAATATCTTCAGACGCCGTGAATAGTTTGTTGCAGCAGCGCAATGCAAATATTAGCAAGCAATGCATCTGACATATGGAGCATGATCATATGTGAACACAAAAGTGAATGAGAGCTGTAAACAGTCATAAGGTACTTACTCGTGTAGTAGGACCGGGTGTGGTTTAGGCTGTGCTCCTGAAGTGCAGTGAACAGAAGTGTGCGCGAGGCTCCTTTTATAAGCCTTAAGTTTTCTGATGAGTCATGTACGCACCCTATTAGCACGCAAGGTATGTCTACTGCATTTATGATGACAGCACTAATAAAAGAGTATGATTGATTGCTTTATTAAATGTAACTTTTTATAAGGATAATGTCTAAAGGGTAGAAAAAATTAGTTAATCTTGTATTATCATAACGTCTGTAATTATATCACACAGTGGAATGTCTGAGTCAGACAAATCAACTACCTCAAATATTGCATGAACTTAGACCTTATAAAAGCACATGAACTTATAAGAACTTAGATACAACTAGCATTGTAGTGGCATTTTCCTCATTTGGGATTGAATCTGGTTTATTATGGTTTAGTTTGCATGTCTTTTTCAGAGTTTCAAAAGCCAAAGGAAAGAAAGGAAAGCCAACACAGTTCGGGTCAGATAAGGACATTTATTGTCATTGCATGTCAAGTATTTTTGATTGCATTGGTCTGGTACAGAGTCAAGTCTCCATCATCTATTTTAGACAGCTGGCCAAACAGCTTGAGGTATTTTATTGCTTGCAATGAAGAGACTATCAGTGCTTCTCGTCATGATTTATCTCAGCGGAGCTCGTTACTCATCACACATGGGTAATGGCGTTGAGCACTGGAGATTACATACTGTAACTAACCAGATGTAAACAAACCAGCACTGAAGCAGGAATGTCAAATGCAATGTTTAAAGTCTTCATGAACTATTAATAATGGAATTTTGCAGTATTTATTATTAATGATTTATCCATGCACATCATTCATTTTCCTCATAATGTTGAATCAGAATAACTTCTCCTCACTCTTGCATCAACATCTCTTCTCTAATGACGAGGGCGGGGCAACCTGTAACTCACATGAGATCCACCAATAGCAAACCACAACCATCCAATCAATTCCCCACAGACAAAATCAAGCCCCGCCCTACATTTGTTCTTGTTTAAAGGGATAGTTCACCCAAAAATGATGTTTATCTGCTTACCCCCAGTGCATCCAAGATGTAGGTGACTTTTTTTCTTCAGTCGAACGCAAATTATGATTTTTAACTGCAACCGTTGATGTCTGTCAGTCAAATAATAGCAGTGGATGGGAACTTCAACTATAACAGTAAATAAAACTTGCTTAGACAAATCAAAATTAAAACCTGCGGCTCGTGACGACACATTAATGTCCTAAGACACGAAACGATCGGTTTGTGCGAGAAACCGAACAGTATTTATATAATTTTTTACCTCTAATACACCACTATGTCCAGCTTCGTTCAGCTTCCTGTTAGTGAGGTCAAAAAACGCGTTCTGTTGACGGAAGTGATGCCATATACTTCAATGAGCGCGAGACATCACTTCCGTTGTCAGAGCGCGATCAGACCTCACTAACCGGAAGCTGAACGAAGTTGGACATAGTGGTGTATTAGAGGTAAAAAATTATATAAATACTGTTCGGTTTCTCGCACAAACCGATCGTTTCGTGTCTTAGGACATCAATGTGTCGTCACGAGCCGCAGGTTTTAATTTTGATTTGTCTACGGAAGTTTTTTCGACTCTTATTGTTCAAGTTCCCAATCACTGCTATTATTTGACTGACAGACGGCAGCGGTTGCAGTTAAAAATCATAATTTGCGTTCGACTGAAGAAAAAAAGTCACCTACATCTTGGATGCACTGGGGGTAAGCAGATAAACATCAAATTTTCATTTTTGGGTGAACTATCCCTTTAAGCGCAATATGAAAAAAAAAAGGCTGTTATGCAACCCAAACATAATCTATACATGTATCTGTTAAATCTGACAGATATTCACTACTTGTCTGGGCTCATGCTCATGCTCCTGTCATCATTCAGTCGTTGGGATTGTTTTTGCTGTTCATAAAAACTTGTTCTTCCTGTTCAGTCCTCATTGTGGAGGTGAATACAGCATGTATGTAAAAGTGCAGAATCACCATTATACACCAAGTTTAAAGACTATAGTATAAACGTATAAAGCACACAATCTAAATTGCATAGACACTGTAAAAATGTTGTCTGGATGTAGGCCTTCAAGTTCATCCATTTACATGATCAGAGAGGGAAAAAAGTTCAGACATTATTTAAAAGGGTCCTATAATGCTTTTCTCCATGTTCATCTGTCTTTAGTGTGTAATGTTGCTGTTTGAGCATGAAAAAGTCCCTCCAGCAGCAGTTCTTCTCTATATCAGTGTTTCTGAACTCTCTGAAATGCCTCATTGTAGTCTTGAGTTTTCTTCACAATATTCCTCATTTAAATAATTCATATGCAGAATAAAGGGGTGGGGTCTGGTTGAGTTAGTTAGTAGTGTGTTGAAACTGGCGGTCATGGTAAGGGGCGGGACATTTCCCAAACGACCAATCACAACACACTGCTTCAGCCGACCAATCAGAGCACATGGAGGGAGGGGCTTCATAGAGACAGGAACTAAACAGAGCGTTACTGACAGACTGGGAAGAGAGGAGCTGCAACAATGGAGAATATGAGGAGAATAATCAACCATAATCTTTATGAGGAGCTACATCCATTAAAAGTCACTTTATTTGAACAAAATGCATTAGAGAAAGTGTGTACATAAGTGTGGGTTGTGAGTTGCATGCACTTAAAAACTTAAATTTAACCTTAAGCCTTTTAAATTCTCATGTCATTCGATCATAACTGTTGTGTATGTTTTAATAGGGGGCAAGGTCTTCAAGCAGTTCCTGGAGATATTTAGCTTTTCCTGACTCTGAAGAGACGTAAAGTATAAAGTCATCATGTCACTTGCCAATGAAAGCGGCAACAACTTTATCGTGGATAATTAATTTGCATATTATTTTAGTATTTGATCAATCGGGGATTCATCCAGATAAACCCATACAGCAGAGACAGAGACATGCAAATAAAAAATGTAATAAATTATTGTATTTTTGTATTGTTGTATTGAATTGTTGGTATTTGTATTTTATTTATTTATTTTTTTTTTGCTTTTTTGCATTGTTCTGTAGTCTAAAATGCTGGGAGACAACCAACTTTTTTAGAAATAGTACAAAAGGAAAGTAAAGACAGTTCAGATCAAGTGGGGTTGTTGATTGTAATCTCACCTAGTTCACAAGCCAAGTTTTGTTTTATTACTGGGACAGATTCAAGTCTCCCTTTCCTTGTTTATCTGGCAAAAAGCCGTTTAACGACAGACACAGAAACGAGAGACAGAGGAGATTAAATCAAAACTTACAGTTCTTGTTTTTTATGGAATATTGCAGTTTATTATAAGTGATAATTTTGTTAAATTCATGTTCCTGGTAATCTTGAATCAGAATAACCTCTATCTCTTCTCTTCTCTGATGACGAGGGCGGGGCAACCTGTCACTCACATGAGATCCACCAATAGCAAACCACAACCATCCAATCAATTCCCCACAGACAAAATCAAGCCCCGCCCTACATTTGTTCAGTTTCATGATGAATTAAAGGATTGAGAGTCCATTAAAAATGCATATTTGTTGACCAATAATGATAATAATATTAGACGCATCCTGCTATGTAAGTGCATGAGAAAAATGTAATTTTCCTAATTAAATTCTTAACAATTTCCTAAGGCTTTCAAGCACAAATTGCACCATTTCCTGAATACGACTCTTTTCCTATGTCTTGCATTGTATTTTTATTAATATGATCCGTGTTAAATCATTGACACATTTAAGCTTTTCCCATAATGTTTTTCTGTCTCCTGTTGCTCCGGGAAACAGTTCTGAGCACAAGAGATTACTATTAGCTAACCCAGCATAAACGTATATGGTTACTGTAATCTCAACATTTGGAAGCCAAATAAGTTTTAGGCATATATTCTGCAAGCAAGTTAAATATGTGCTTGCAATGCCTGTTTATGGTCACATTTATGGTCTTTAAATGAATTATTAGCTAAGAGGCATTATATCTAGGTCATCGGTCAATTATAATTTCACATGTCTCTCCAGTTGATTTCTGATTGTCTGATTCATACGCCCTCAAATGGACACATTCACTCTTACTTTAAAAATAAGATGGATGTGTTTGTGCACTTAACAACAAAATGCTCTATGGACGAATGTGAAAAACATTAATTTACTGATTTGTTTTCTAAGACTAAGTTAGGGAGAACTTGCGAGTAGCATGCAAACTCTGCCCTGTTTGCCTTTAATCATTTTTAGCCTTTTCTTTTGTTCACTGTGACTTGCAAGTTTCAACAGCGAAAGGAAAAACCAATGCAAACAATTCAATCTGTATGTACATCTTCATCAGTGTTTGTGGCCGCGTTTGCAGTGATTAATCAAGAACTGGTTCTTCCAGTCACTAGAAGTGCAGAATCACCCTAACACACCATATAGCAAACATACACGTGTACTGTAAGTGTCTTTTCATTCGGCCGCTGACTTGTCCTGAAATGACATTTGCCAATGAATACACTGAAAAGTTATTTCTCTGCTCACCTGTACATACAAGTTACTATGAAATCTAGGCTACTCCATTTTCAGCTTCTGATTTAAGGCATTGATATTCTCAAGTTAGTAAGATTCAACAACATGACAACAAGTCAGGACATGACAACTTTTACAAAAGGACAGACTTTTGCTGGTCCCCACTGACTTCCACAGTAAAGTAATAAAAAAAAAAATCCTGGAAGTCAATGGGGACCAACTGTTTGGATACCAACAAATAAAAAGTTCTTCAAATAAAGTGATCACATTTCTTCAGAAGACTTGGATTAAACTGCTCGATGCATGGATTTATTTTACGCTGTCTTCATGAACATTTTGAACCATCAGAGTTTTGGGTAATAGACTTTCAGTGGTATCAAAGTCATTTTCCTAATCTGTCTGTTTTGGATAAAAGTGTCAGTTAAATGATTAAGTGTAAATGTACATATGGCTGACAAAATGGTCGTATACCAGTACCTCTAGAACATTTACTTTCTATTTGACCAACTCTTTCAAAAGTACGGAGCCCCACACATGACATGCAGGAAAAAAGTACTAAATCATGCACTCGATTTGCTAAATCTTGATTATGATTTACTATTTCGTTCCCTCGATTTGCTAAATCTTGAGCACGATTTACTATTTTGTTCGCTCGATTTGCTAAATCTTGATTACGATTTACTATTTCATTCCCTCAATTTGCTAAATCTTGAGGACGATTTACTATTTTGTTTGCTCGATTTGCTAAATCTTGAGCACGATTTACTATTTTGTTTGCTCGATTTGCTAAATCTTGATTATGATTTACTATTTCGTTCCCTCGATTTGCTAAATCTTGAGCACGATTTACTATTTTGCTCGCTCGATTTGCTAAATCTTGATTACGATTTACTATTTCATTCCCTCAATTTGCTAAATCTTGAGCACGATTTACTATTTCGTTCCCTCGATTTGCTAAATCTTGAGCACGATTTACTATTTTGCTCGCTCGATTTGCTAAATCTTGATTACGATTTACTATTTCATTCCCTCAATTTGCTAAATCTTGAGGACGATTTACTATTTTGTTTGCTCGATTTGCTAAATCTTGAGCACGATTTACTATTTTGTTTGCTCGATTTGCTAAATCTTGATTATGATTTACTATTTCGTTCCCTCGATTTGCTAAATCTTGAGCACGATTTACTATTTTGCTCGCTCGATTTGCTAAATCTTGATTACGATTTACTATTTCATTCCCTCAATTTGCTAAATCTTGAGCACGATTTACTATTTTGTTCCCTCGATTTGCTAAATCTTGAGGATGATTTACTATTTTGTTTGCTCGATTTGCTAAATCTTGAGCACGATTTACTATTTTGTTTGCTCGATTTGCTAAATCTTGAGCACGATTTACTATTTTGTTCCCTCGATTTGCTAAATCTTGAGCACGGTTTACTATTCGTTCACTCGATTTGCTAAATCTTGAGGATGATTTACTATTTTGTTCCCTCGATTTGCTAAATCTTGAGCACGATTTACTATTTCGTTCCCTCGATTTGCTAAATCTTGAGCACGATTTACTATTTTGTTCGCTCGATTTGCTAAATCTTGATTACGATTTACTATTTCATTCCCTCAATTTGCTAAATCTTGAGCACGATTTACTATTCGTTCACTCGATTTGCTAAATCTTGAGCACGATTTACTATTTAGTTCCCTCAATTTGCTAAATCTTCAGCACGATTTACTCTTTCGTTCCCTCGATTTGCTAAATCTTGAGCACGATTTACTCTTTCGTTCCCTCGATTTGCTAAATCTTGAGCACGATTTATTATTTTGTTCGCTCGATTTGCTAAATCTTGATTATGATTTACTATTTCATTCCCTCGATTTGCTAAATCTTGATTACGATTTACTATTTCATTCCCTCGATTTGCTAAATCTTGAGCACGATTTACTATTTCGTTCCCTCGATTTGTTAATCTTGAGCATGATTTATTATTTTGTTCGCTCGATTTGCTAAATCTTGATTATGATTTACTATTTCATTCCCTCGATTTGCTAAATCTTGAGCACGATTTACTATTCGTTCACTCGATTTGCTAAATCTTGAGCACGATTTACTATTTTGTTCGATCGATTTGCTAAATCTTGATTGCGATTTACTATTTCGTTTACTCAATTTGCTAAATCTTGAGCACGATTTACTATTCGTTCACTCGATTTGCTAAATCTTGAGGACGATTTACTATTTCGTTCGCTCGATTTGCTAAATCTTGAGCACGATTTACTATTTCGTTCCCTCAATTTGCTAAATCTTGAGCACGATTTACTATTTCATTAGCTCTATTTGCTAAATCTTGATTATAATTTACTATTCGTTCACTCGATTTGCTAAATCTTGAGCACAATTTACTATTTAATTCCCTCGATTTGCTAAATCTTGATTACGATTTACTATTCGTTCACTCGATATGCTAAATCTTGAGCACGATTTACTATTTGTTCGCTCGATTTGCTAAATCTTGAGGATGGTTTACTATTCTTTCACTCGATTTGCTAAATCTTGAGCACGATTTACTATTTGTTCGCTCGATTTGCTAAATCTTGATTACGATTTACTATTTCGTTTACTCAATTTGCTAAATCTTGAGCACGATTTACTATTCGTTCCCTCAATTTGCTTAATCTTCAGCACGATTTACTATTTTGTTCCCTCGATTTGCTAAATCTTGAGCACGATTTACTCTTTCGTTCCCTCGATTTGCTAAATCTTGAGCACGATTTACTATTTCGTTCCCTCTATTTGCTAAATCTTGATTATAATTTACTATTCGTTCACTCGATTTGCTAAATCTTGAGCACAATTTACTATTTAATTCCCTCGATTTGCTAAATCTTGATTACGATTTACTATTCGTTCACTCGATATGCTAAATCTTGAGCACGATTTACTATTTGTTCGCTCGATTTGCTAAATCTTGAGGATGGTTTACTATTCTTTCACTCGATTTGCTAAATCTTGAGCACGATTTACTATTTGTTCCCTCGATTTGCTAAATCTTGAGCACGATTTACTATTTCGTTCCCTCTATTTGCTAAATCTTGAGCACGATTTACTATTTAGTTCCCTCAATTTGCTTAATCTTCAGCACGATTTACTATTTTGTTCCCTCGATTTGCTAAATCTTGAGCACGATTTACTCTTTCGTTCCCTCGATTTGCTAAATCTTGAGCACGATTTACTATTTCGTTCCCTCTATTTGCTAAATCTTGATTATAATTTACTATTCGTTCACTCGATTTGCTAAATCTTGAGCACAATTTACTATTTAATTCCCTCGATTTGCTAAATCTTGATTACGATTTACTATTCGTTCACTCGATATGCTAAATCTTGAGCACGATTTACTATTTGTTCGCTCGATTTGCTAAATCTTGAGGATGGTTTACTATTCTTTCACTCGATTTGCTAAATCTTGAGCACGATTTACTATTTGTTCGCTCGATTTGCTAAATCTTGATTACGATTTACTATTTCGTTTACTCAATTTGCTAAATCTTGAGCACGATTTACTATTCGTTCACTCAATTTGCTAAATCTTGAGGACGATTTACTATTCGTTCACTCGATTTGCTAAATCTTGAGCACGATTTACAATTCATTCACTCGATTTGCTAAATCTTGAGCACAATTTACTATTTAGTTCCCTCTATTTGCTAAATCTTGAGCACGATTTACTCTTTCGTTCCCTCGATTTGCTAAATCTTGAGCACGATTTACTCTTTCGTTCCCTCGATTTGCTAAATCTTGAGCACGATTTACTCTTTCGTTCCCTCGATTTGCTAAATCTTGAGCACGATTTACTATTTCGTTCCCTCTATTTGCTAAATCTTGAGCACGATTTACTATTTAGTTCCCTCAATTTGCTTAATCTTCAGCACGATTTACTATTTTGTTCCCTCGATTTGCTAAATCTTGAGCACGATTTACTCTTTCGTTCCCTCGATTTGCTAAATCTTGAGCACGATTTACTATTTCGTTCCCTCTATTTGCTAAATCTTGATTATAATTTACTATTCGTTCACTCGATTTGCTAAATCTTGAGCACAATTTACTATTGAATTCCCTCGATTTGCTAAATCTTGATTACGATTTACTATTCGTTCACTCGATATGCTAAATCTTGAGCACGATTTACTATTTGTTCGCTCGATTTGCTAAATCTTGAGGATGGTTTACTATTCTTTCACTCGATTTGCTAAATCTTGAGCACGATTTACTATTTGTTCGCTCGATTTGCTAAATCTTGAGGATGGTTTACTATTCTTTCACTCGATTTGCTAAATCTTGGGCACGATTTACTATTCGTTCACTCAATTTGCTAAATCTTGAGCACGATTTACTATTTAGTTCCCTCAATTTGCTTAATCTTCAGCACGATTTACTATTTTGTTCCCTCGATTTGCTAAATCTTGAGCACGATTTACTATTTCGTTCCCTCTATTTGCTAAATCTTGAGCACGATTTACTATTTCGTTCCCTCAATTTGCTAAATCTTGAGCACGATTTACTATTTCATTAGCTCGATTTGCTAAATCTTGAGCACAATTTACTATTCGTTCACTCGATTTGCTAAATCTTGAGCACGATTTACTATTCGTTCACTCGATTTGCTAAATCTTGAGAATTTACTATTTTGTTCCCTCGATTTGCTAAATCTTGAGCATTATTTACTATCAATCGCTCAATTTGCTAAATCTTGATTATGATTGACTATTCGTTCACTCGATTTGCTAAATCTTGAGCACGATTTACTATTCGTTCGCTCAATTTGCTAAATCTTGATTACGATTTACTATTTTGTTCCCTCAATTTGCTAAATGTTGAGCACGATTTACTATTCGTTCACTCGATTTGCTAAATCTTGATTACGATTGACTATTCGTTCACTTGATTTGCTAAATCTTCAGTACAATGTACTATTTCGTTCCCTCGATTTGCTAAATCTTGAGCACAATTTACTATTTCGTTCACTTGATTTGCTAAATCTTGATTATAATTTACTATTCGTTCACTCGATTTGCTAAATCTTGAGCACAATTTACTATTTAATTCCCTCGATTTGCTAAATCTTGATTACGATTTACTATTCGTTCACTCGATATGCTAAATCTTGAGCACGATTTACTATTCGTTCGCTCGATTTGCTAAATCTTGAAGATGGTTTACTATTCTTTCACTCGATTTGCTAAATCTTGGGCACGATTTACTATTCATTCACTCAATTTGCTAAATCTTGAGCATGATTTACTATTCGTTCACTCGATTTGCTAAATCTTGAGCACGATTTACTATTTTGTTCCCTCGATTTGCTAAATCTTGAGCACGATTTACTATTTCGTTCCCTCTATTTGCTAAATCTTGAGCACGATTTACTATTTCGTTCCCTCAATTTGCTAAATCTTGAGCACGATTTACTATTTCATTAGCTCGATTTGCTAAATCTTGAGCACAATTTACTATTCGTTCACTCGATTTGCTAAATCTTGAGCACGATTTACTATTCGTTCACTCGATTTGCTAAATCTTGAGAATTTACTATTTTGTTCCCTCGATTTGCTAAATCTTGAGCATTATTTACTATTCGTTCGCTCAATTTGCTAAATCTTGATTATGATTGACTATTCGTTCACTCGATTTGCTAAATCTTGAGCACGATTTACTATTCGTTCGCTCAATTTGCTAAATCTTGATTACGATTTACTATTTTGTTCCCTCAATTTGCTAAATGTTGAGCACGATTTACTATTCGTTCACTTGATTTGCTAAATCTTCAGTACAATGTACTATTTCGTTCCCTCGATTTGCTAAATCTTGAGCACAATTTACTATTTCGTTCACTTGATTTGCTAAATCTTGATTATAATTTACTATTCGTTCACTCGATTTGCTAAATCTTGAGGACGATTTACTATTTTGTTTGCTCGATTTGCTAAATCTTGAGGATGATTTACTATTTTGTTCACTCGATTTGCTAAATCTTGAGCACGATTTACTATTTGGTTCCCTCGATTTGCTAAATCTTGAGCACGATTTACTATTTTGTTTGCTCGATTTGCTAAATCTTGAGGATGATTTACTATTTTGTTCCCTCGATTTGCTAAATCTTGAGCACGATTTACTATTTCGTTCCCTCGATTTGCTAAATCTTGAGCACGATTTACTATTTTGTTCGCTCGATTTGCTAAATCTTGATTACGATTTACTATTTCATTCCCTCAATTTGCTAAATCTTGAGCACGATTTACTATTCGTTCACTCGATTTGCTAAATCTTGAGCACGATTTACTATTTCGTTCCCTCGATTTGCTAAATCTTGAGCACGATTTATTATTTTGTTCGCTCGATTTGCTAAATCTTGATTATGATTTACTATTTCATTCCCTCGATTTGCTAAATCTTGAGCACGATTTACTATTCGTTCACTCGATTTGCTAAATCTTGAGGACGATTTACTATTTCGTTCGCTCGATTTGCTAAATCTTGAGGACGATTTAGTATTCGTTCACTCGATTTGCTAAATCTTGAGCACGATTTACTATTCGTTCACTCGATTTGCTAAATCTTGAGCACGATTTACTATTTTGTTCGATCGATTTGCTAAATCTTGATTGCGATTTACTATTTCGTTTACTCAATTTGCTAAATCTTGAGCACGATTTACTATTTTGTTCCCTCGATTTGCTAGATCTTGAGCACGATTTACTATTTCATTCGCTCGATTTGCTAAATCTTGAGCATGATTTACTCTTTCGTTCCCTCGATTTGCTAAATCTTGAGCACAATTTACTATTTTGTTCCCTTGATTTGCTAAATCTTGAGCACAATTTACTATTTTGTTCCCTCGATTTGCTAAATCTTGAGCACGATTTACTATTTTGTTCCCTCGATTTGCTAAATCTTGAACACGGTTTACTTTTCGTTCACTCGATTTGCTAAATCTTGAGGATGATTTACTATTTTGTTCCCTCGATTTGCTAAATCTTGAGGACGATTTACTATTTTGTTTGCTCGATTTGCTAAATCTTGAGGATGATTTACTATTTTGTTCACTCGATTTGCTAAATCTTGAGGACGATTTACTATTTCGTTCGCTCGATTTGCTAAATCTTGAGGACGATTTACTATTTCGTTCCCTCTATTTGCTAAATCTTGAGCACGATTTACTATTTCGTTCCCTCAATTTGCTAAATCTTGAGCACGATTTACTATTTCATTAGCTCGATTTGCTAAATCTTGAGCACGATTTACTATTCGTTCACTCGATTTGCTAAATCTTGAGCACGATTTACTGTTCGTTCACTCGATTTGCTAAATCTTGAGCACAATTTACTATTTCGTTCCCTCGATTTGCTAAATCTTGAGCATGATTTACTATTTCATTCCCTCGATTTGCTAAATCTTCAGCACGATTTACTCTTTCGTTCCCTCGATTTGCTAAATCTTCAGCACGATTTACTCTTTCGTTCCCTCGATTTGCTAAATCTTGAGCACGATTTACTCTTTCGTTCCCTCGAATTTGCTAAATCTTGAGCACGATTTACTATTTCGTTCCCTCGATTTGCTAAATCTTGAGCACGACTTATTATTTTGTTCGCTCGATTTGCTAAATCTTGATTACGATTTACTATTTAATTCCCTCGATTTGCTAAATCTTGAGCTCGATTTACTATTTTTTCCCCTCGATTTGCTAAATCTTGATTACGATTTACTATTTCATTCCCTCGATTTGCTAAATCTTCAGCACGATTTACTCTTTCGTTCCCTCGATTTGCTAAATCTTCAGCACGATTTACTCTTTCGTTCCCTCGATTTGCTAAATCTTGAGCACGATTTACTCTTTCGTTCCCTCGAATTTGCTAAATCTTGAGCACGATTTACTATTTCGTTCCCTCGATTTGCTAAATCTTGAGCACGATTTATTATTTTGTTCGCTCGATTTGCTAAATCTTGATTACGATTTACTATTTCATTCCCTCGATTTGCTAAATCTTGAGCTCGATTTACTATTTCTTTCCCTCGATTTGCTAAATCTTGAGCACGATTTACTATTCGTTGACTCGATTTGCTAAATCTTGAGCACGATTTACTATTTTGTTCGATTGATTTGCTAAATCTTGATTATGATTTACTATTTCGTTTACTCAATTTGTTA
The DNA here is from genome assembly GCF_024489055.1 of Chanodichthys erythropterus. Taxonomy (NCBI): domain Eukaryota; kingdom Metazoa; phylum Chordata; class Actinopteri; order Cypriniformes; family Xenocyprididae; genus Chanodichthys; species Chanodichthys erythropterus. The sequence continues at coordinate 36,739,525 of NC_090221.1, forward strand.
AATCTTGAGCACGATTTACTATTCGTTCACTCGATTTGCTAAATCTTGAGGATGATTTACTATTTCGTTCGCTCAATTTGCTAAATCTTGAGCATGATTTACTATTTTGTTCGATTGATTTGCTAAATCTTGATTACGATTTACTATTTCGTTTACTCAATTTGCTAAATCTTGAGCACGATTTACTATTCGTTCACTCAATTTGCTAAATCTTGAGGACGATTTACTATTCGTTCACTCGATTTGCTAAATCTTGAGCACGATTTACAATTCATTCACTCTATTTGCTAAATCTTGAGCACAATTTACTATTTAGTTCCCTCGATTTGCTAAATCTTGAGCACGATTTACTATTTCGTTCCCTCGATTTGCTAAATCTTGAGCACGATTTACTCTTTCGTTCCCTCGATTTGCTAAATCTTGAGCACGATTTACTATTTCGTTCCCTCTATTTGCTAAATCTTGAGCACGATTTACTATTTCGTTCCCTCAATTTGCTAAATCTTGAGCACGATTTACTATTTCATTAGCTCGATTTGCTAAATCTTGAGCACAATTTACTATTCGTTCACTCGATTTGCTAAATCTTGAGCACGATTTACTATTCGTTCACTCGATTTGCTAAATCTTGAGAACAATTTACTATTTTGTTCCCTCGATTTGCTAAATCTTGAGCATTATTTACTATTCGTTCGCTCAATTTGCTAAATCTTGATTACGATTTACTATTTCGTTCCCTCAATTTGCTAAATGTTGAGCACGATTTACTATTCGTTCACTCAATTTGCTAAATCTTGAGGACGATTTACTATTCATTCACTCGATTTGCTAAATCTTGAGCACGATTTACAATTCATTCACTCTATTTGCTAAATCTTGAGCACAATTTACTATTTAGTTCCCTCTATTTGCTAAATCTTGAGCACGATTTACTCTTTCGTTCCCTTGATTTGCTAAATCTTGAGCACGATTTACTCTTTCGTTCCCTCGATTTGCTAAATCTTGAGCACGATTTACTATTTCGTTCCCTCTATTTGCTAAATCTTGAGCACGATTTACTATTTAGTTCCCTCAATTTGCTTAATCTTCAGCACGATTTACTATTTTGTTCCCTCGATTTGCTAAATCTTGAGGACGATTTACTCTTTCGTTCCCTCGATTTGCTAAATCTTGAGCACGATTTACTATTTCGTTCCCTCTATTTGCTAAATCTTGAGCACGATTTACTATTTCGTTCCCTCAATTTGCTAAATCTTGAGCACGATTTACTATTTCATTAGCTCGATTTGCTAAATCTTGAGCACAATTTACTATTCGTTCACTCAATTTGCTAAATCTTGAGCACGATTTACTATTCGTTCACTCGATTTGCTAAATCTTGAGAACAATTTACTATTTTGTTCCCTCGATTTGCTAAATCTTGAGCATTATTTACTATTCGTTCGCTCAATTTGCTAAATCTTGATTATGATTCACTATTCGTTCACTCGATTTGCTAAATCTTGAGCACGATTTACTATTCGTTCGCTCAATTTGCTAAATCTTGATTACGATTTACTATTTCGTTCCCTCAATTTGCTAAATGTTGAGCACGATTTACTATTCGTTCACTCGATTTGCTAAATCTTGATTACGATTGACTATTCGTTCACTTGATTTGCTAAATCTTCAGTACAATTTACTATTTCGTTCCCTCGATTTGCTAAATCTTGAGCACAATTTACTATTTCGTTCACTTGATTTGCTAAATCTTGATTATAATTTACTATTCGTTCACTCGATTTGCTAAATCTTGAGCACAATTTACTATTTAATTCCCTCGATTTGCTAAATCTTGATTACGATTTACTATTCGTTCACTCGATATGCTAAATCTTGAGCACGATTTACTATTTGTTCGCTCGATTTGCTAAATCTTGAGGATGGTTTACTATTCTTTCACTCGATTTGCTAAATCTTGGGCACGATTTACTATTCGTTCACTCAATTTGCTAAATCTTGAGCATGATTTACTATTCGTTCACTCGATTTGCTAAATCTTGAGCACGATTTACTATTTAGTTCCCTCGATTTGCTAGATCTTGAGCACGATTTACTATTTCATTCGCTCGATTTGCTAAATCTTGAGCATGATTTACTCTTTCGTTCCCTCGATTTGCTAAATCTTGAGCACAATTTACAATTTTGTTCCCTTGATTTGCTAAATCTTGAGCACAATTTACTATTTTGTTCCCTCGATTTGCTAAATCTTGAGCACGATTTACTATTTTGTTCCCTCGATTTGCTAAATCTTGAGCACGGTTTACTTTTCGTTCACTCGATTTGCTAAATCTTGAGGATGATTTACTATTTTGTTCCCTCGATTTGCTAAATCTTGAGGACGATTTACTATTTTGTTTGCTCGATTTGCTAAATCTTGAGGATGATTTACTATTTTGTTCACTCGATTTGCTAAATCTTGAGGACGATTTACTATTTCGTTCGCTCGATTTGCTAAATCTTGAGGACGATTTACTATTTCGTTCCCTCTATTTGCTAAATCTTGAGCACGATTTACTATTTCGTTCCCTCAATTTGCTAAATCTTGAGCACGATTTACTATTTCATTAGCTCGATTTGCTAAATCTTGAGCATGATTTACTATTCGTTCGCTCAATTTGCTAAATCTTGATTACGATTGACTATTCGTTCACTCGATTTGCTAAATCTTGAGCACAATTTACTCTTTCGTTCCCTCGATTTGCTAAATCTTCAGCATGATTTACTATTCGTTTGCTCGATTTGCTAAATCTTCAGCACGATTTACTCTTTCGTTCCCTCGATTTGCTAAATCTTCAGCACGATTTACTCTTTCGTTCCCTCGATTTGCTAAATCTTGAGCACGATTTACTCTTTCGTTCCCTCGAATTTGCTAAATCTTGAGCACGATTTACTATTTCGTTCCCTCGATTTGCTAAATCTTGAGCACGATTTATTATTTTGTTCGCTCGATTTGCTAAATCTTGATTATGATTTACTATTTCATTCCCTCGATTTGCTAAATCTTGAGCTCGATTTACTATTTCTTTCCCTCGATTTGCTAAATCTTGAGCACGATTTACTATTCGTTCACTCGATTTGCTAAATCTTGAGCACGATTTACTATTTTGTTCGATTGATTTGCTAAATCTTGATTACGATTTACTATTTTGTTCACTCAATTTGCTAAATCTTGAGCACGATTTACTATTCGTTCACTCGATTTGCTAAATCTTGAGGATGATTTACTATTTCGTTCGCTCAATTTGCTAAATCTTGAGCACGATTTAATATTTTGTTCGATTGATTTGCTAAATCTTGATTACGATTTACTATTTCGTTTACTCAATTTGCTAAATCTTGAGCACGATTTACTATTCGTTCACTCAATTTGCTAAATCTTGAGGACGATTTACTATTCGTTCACTCGATTTGCTAAATCTTGAGCACGATTTACAATTCATTCACTCGATTTGCTAAATCTTGAGCACAATTTACTATTTAGTTCCCTCTATTTGCTAAATCTTGAGCACGATTTACTCTTTCGTTCCCTCGATTTGCTAAATCTTGAGCACGATTTACTCTTTCGTTCCCTCGATTTGCTAAATCTTGAGCACGATTTACTATTTCGTTCCCTCTATTTGCTAAATCTTGAGCACGATTTACTATTTAGTTCCCTCAATTTGCTTAATCTTCAGCACGATTTACTATTTTGTTCCCTCGATTTGCTAAATCTTGAGCACGATTTACTCTTTCGTTCCCTCGATTTGCTAAATCTTGAGCACGATTTACTATTTCGTTCCCTCTATTTGCTAAATCTTGATTATAATTTACTATTCGTTCACTCGATTTGCTAAATCTTGAGCACAATTTACTATTTAATTCCCTCGATTTGCTAAATCTTGATTACGATTTACTATTCGTTCACTCGATATGCTAAATCTTGAGCACGATTTACTATTTGTTCGCTCGATTTGCTAAATCTTGAGGATGGTTTACTATTCTTTCACTCGATTTGCTAAATCTTGAGCACGATTTACTATTTGTTCGCTCGATTTGCTAAATCTTGAGGATGGTTTACTATTCTTTCACTCGATTTGCTAAATCTTGGGCACGATTTACTATTCGTTCACTCAATTTGCTAAATCTTGAGCACGATTTACTATTTAGTTCCCTCAATTTGCTTAATCTTCAGCACGATTTACTATTTTGTTCCCTCGATTTGCTAAATCTTGAGCACGATTTACTCTTTCGTTCCCTCGATTTGCTAAATCTTGAGCACGATTTACTATTTCGTTCCCTCGATTTGCTAAATCTTGAGCACGATTTACTATTTCGTTCCCTCAATTTGCTAAATCTTGAGCACGATTTACTATTTCATTAGCTCGATTTGCTAAATCTTGAGCACAATTTACTATTCGTTCACTCGATTTGCTAAATCTTGAGCACGATTTACTATTCGTTCACTCGATTTGCTAAATCTTGAGAACAATTTACTATTTTGTTCCCTCGATTTGCTAAATCTTGAGCATGATTTACTATTCGTTCGCTCAATTTGCTAAATCTTGATTATGATTGACTATTCGTTCACTCGATTTGCTAAATCTTGAGCACGATTTACTATTCGTTCGCTCAATTTGCTAAATCTTGATTACGATTTACTATTTCGTTCCCTCAATTTGCTAAATGTTGAGCACGATTTACTATTCGTTCACTCGATTTGCTAAATCTTGATTACGATTGACTATTCGTTCACTTGATTTGCTAAATCTTCAGTACAATTTACTATTTCGTTCCCTCGATTTGCTAAATCTTGAGCACAATTTACTATTTCGTTCACTTGATTTGCTAAATCTTGATTATAATTTACTATTCGTTCACTCGATTTGCTAAATCTTGAGCACAATTTACTCTTTAATTCCCTCGATTTGCTAAATCTTGATTACGATTTACTATTCGTTCACTCGATATGCTAAATCTTGAGCACGATTTACTATTCGTTCACTCGATTTGCTAAATCTTGAGGATGGTTTACTATTCTTTCACTCGATTTGCTAAATCTTGGGCACGATTTACTATTCGTTCACTCAATTTGCTAAATCTTGAGCATGATTTACTATTCGTTCACTCGATTTGCTAAATCTTGAGCATGATTTACTATTCGTTCACTCGATTTGCTAAATCTTGAGCACGATTTACTATTTAGTTCCCTCGATTTGCTAAATCTTGAGCACGATTTACTATTTCATTCGCTCGATTTGCTAAATCTTGAGCACGATTTACTCTTTCGTTCCCTCGATTTGCTAAATCTTGAGCACAATTTACTATTTTGTTCCCTTGATTTGCTAAATCTTGAGCACAATTTACTATTTTGTTCCCTCGATTTGCTAAATCTTGAGCACGATTTACTATTTTGTTCCCTCGATTTGCTAAATCTTGAGCACGGTTTACTATTCGTTCACTCGATTTGCTAAATCTTGAGGATGATTTACTATTTTGTTCCCTCGATTTGCTAAATCTTGAGGACGATTTACTATTTTGTTTGCTCGATTTGCTAAATCTTGAGGATGATTTACTATTTTGTTCCCTCGATTTGCTAAATCTTGAGCACGATTTACTATTTCGTTCCCTCGATTTGCTAAATCTTGAGCACGATTTACTATTTTGTTCGCTCGATTTGCTAAATCTTGATTACGATTTACTATTTCATTCCCTCAATTTGCTAAATCTTGAGCACGATTTACTATTCGTTCACTCGATTTGCTAAATCTTGAGCACGATTTACTATTTCGTTCCCTCGATTTGCTAAATCTTGAGCACGATTTATTATTTTGTTCGCTCGATTTGCTAAATCTTGATTATGATTTACTATTTCATTCCCTCGATTTGCTAAATCTTGAGCACGATTTACTATTCGTTCACTCGATTTGCTAAATCTTGAGGACGATTTACTATTTCGTTCGCTCGATTTGCTAAATCTTGAGGACGATTTACTATTCGTTCACTCGATTTGCTAAATCTTGAGCACGATTTACTATTCGTTCACTCGATTTGCTAAATCTTGAGCACGATTTACTATTTTGTTCGATCGATTTGCTAAATCTTGATTGCGATTTACTATTTCGTTTACTCAATTTGCTAAATCTTGAGCACGATTTACTATTCGTTCACTTGATTTGCTAAATCTTGAGCATGATTTACTATTCGTTCACTCGATTTGCTAAATCTTGAGCATGATTTACTATTCGTTCACTCGATTTGCTAAATCTTGAGCACGATTTACTCTTTCGTTCCCTCGATTTGCTAAATCTTGAGCACGATTTACTATTTCATTCGCTCGATTTGCTAAATCTTGAGCACGATTTACTCTTTCGTTCCCTCGATTTGTTAAATCTTGAGCACAATTTACTATTTTGTTCCCTTGATTTGCTAAATCTTGAGCACAATTTACTATTTTGTTCCCTCGATTTGCTAAATCTTGAGCACGATTTACTACTTCGTTCCCTCGATTTGCTAAATCTTGAGCACGATTTACTACTTCGTTCCCTCGATTTGCTAAATCTTGAGCACGATTTACTATTTCATTAGCTCGATTTGCTAAATCTTGATTACGATTTACTATTTCGTTCACTCGATTTGCTAAATCTTGAGCACGATTTACTATTTCATTCCCTCGATTTGCTAAATCTTGAGGATGATTTACTATTTCGTTCCCTCGATTTGCTAAATCTTGAGCACGATTTACTATTCGTTCACTCAATTTGCTAAATCTTGAGCACGATTTACTATTCGTTCACTCGATTTGCTAAATCTTGAGCATGATTTACTATTCGTTCACTCGATTTGCTAAATCTTGAGCACGATTTACTATTCGTTTACTCGATTTGCTAAATCTTGAGCACCATTTACTATTTCGTTCCCTCAATTTGCTAAATCTTAAACACGATTTACTATTTTGTTCCCTCGGTTTGCAAAATCTTGGGCACGATTTACTATTTCGTTATTTCGTTCCCAAGTTTTGTAAATCGTGTGCACGATTTTTCTTTCTTTTTTTTCTTGTTTGTCATGTGTGGGGCTTCATAAGTTAGTCTTCTGATTGACCTTCTAACTGGACAGCTCTATTCATGCATCAAAGGGTTATCAGAGGTCAGAAACAGACAAACACGAGCCATGACTCTTTTATCAATGCCAGGTTATAATTATATACTCTATAAGAAAAAATAAATGAATGTCTTGACATCTCTATCTTTATTAATGCTCAGGAAAGACTGTCGTGTGATGTATAGAGAGATTCATTTCGGCCCACACCCATGCATTCAGGCAGGAAAAATAGATGTTCATACATGCAAGGCTTCTTTCTTTCTTGTCTATCGTCACTGTAGTCACAGCACTTGCAGAAATCATGCTTCAAACACTGAGATCAGATGACAAAACACCATTCAATACCTGGACTATCACGTTAACTGTGCTTTCAGGTTCCTTGTGAAATATTTATGTGCACATTGTTCGCACCGTTTAAAATGAATGGATAAAAGTGTATGTATTTACAGTGTTAACGTTAACATTATATATTAAGTGGTTAATGTGATATTTACATTATACACTAGTGTTGAACTCTGTTTCTCCCACACCCACACACATTAAACAAACCCTTCCCGAGGCTGAGCTGCTCAAAGTTCACTGGTCACAATGAAATGACAAAATCTTTCTGTGCAAGCATGCTGAAGATAATATATCACACAAAAGTATAGAAAAAATAATAATTTTTAGACTATAAATAAGGGAGCCTGGGGCTAGCTGTAACAGTGTTACTCCATTTCTCATTCCAGCTGAGGTGAGTTAATTTAAAAATGCCCAACAATTTGTACCTAAATATTTCATGAGCACCACAGAAAGGGAACCAATGTTAAACAAGGGCTGTAACATTAGTCTGGGTATTGAATGGTGCTTTTTGCAGCATCTTTGTGATGCCACAAAGGGGAAAAAATGGAAGGGGGAGCTTGTATATATTTGAATTGTTGGGTGTGTCCTGAAGTACAATGGAGACAAAACAGAACATATCAACAATTTGTAAAAAAAAAAAAAAAGGGCTGATGTTCTGTATGATGGGTAACACTTCCATCAGCCTCTTCAGGACTTGCTGGTGTTGTGTGGTATAATGGCATTGACGCTATAGACTTTATTTCAATGAAAAATAAGGTTGTCAGAAGTGGGATTCGAACCCACGCCTCCAGGGGAGACTACGACCTGAACGTAGCGCCTTAGACCGCTCGGCCATCCTGACACACAAGCTTCGGTGGCGCAGTTCTGTTCCTGACTATGAATTTCATAGCCGGCATGTTTATAATATTTTCTGTGAGATTTACAAGTTGCAAAAGGCGTGAATACTGACCATACTGACCCTGACGGCTGTGACTGTGAGCCAGAAACAGTAAACACGCGTCATGCGTACAGTCATTTCATAATAAAAGTCTCTGAGTTTATTTTGCGGAGCACAATTTTCAGTAAAGCCGCTTTGAAACGACACGGACTGTCGTTTTCAAATGAAATTCATTTAAATTAAAATGAATCGAATGGACTTGACCTGACCTAAATAAAGATAGCATGAATTTGACATTGTTACGAAGCTTATGGACTGTAATGTTTCCTTAATGTAAACCGGGGACATTTCTTAGTTCAGAGGTGAAAAATATCAGAATCAGTAGTTTTATTGCCACTGGAATTTACACAAGAAATTTAACTTGGTATTGAAGCTTTTAGTGCACACATAAAAATATAACAAAACATATATTGCTTTTAGAATAAATTAAAAATATATATAAAGTATAAGACAGATAGATTTAGTCAGAATAAACATGTCCAGATAATGAACATATTTACAGTATGTGAATAATATTATGAATAAATAGGATTAATCAATTTTACGAAGATATTGCACTAAACAGTGGAGTATTGCACTTGAAGGGCATTTAACTGTTCAAGAGGGAATAGCCTTTGGGAAAGAAAAAAAAAACTATTCCTGTGCCCAGGGATGAGCAGTATTTATGATATATGTATTTCAAATATGTATTTCAAATACAACATAGTATTTTGTAATTTGTTTTTGATAGGGTTGATTAAAATGGCTTTGTATTTTTTTATCAGAATACTTTAGTGTTTTGTATTTTTGTAGTTTTAAAATACTGTAAAATACTTTTAGACCGAGCAGCAGCCCCCTATATTTATGATTTACAATCAATTAATTAATTAGTTAGAAACTTGCTATGAATACAGGTGCCATCACTTGTCTTCTTATGAATGAGTCAGTATTGCTGATGCAAAGTAGGCCCCTCGTTACCAAACACCAAGTAACTAAACTTGGATACAACTATGACTCATTTGTAAACTGATAAACATTAAACTGTTAGTTACTTTAAAACTAACCTTCATCTGGGAGATCACAGGGATATGTGAATATTTGATCTGTTAAAGCCACAATATGTACATTTTCGCTGCTAGAGGTCGCTTATCCTTGATTTTGTGGAATCATGGGATGTGTTGTCTTCACGTCTATGAGGTGATATGTTATATGTCTATGGGCATATAACATGTTTTATTAGACAGATGAGGAATATGATGTGTATTTGGTGTTTCCATGGTTTCTGCAAATTAAAACCAGCCCCGAGGGTAACACAGGTATATGTCATTGATAGGCGACGCACAGGCACAACTGCTTATTTCTCTGGATTTAAACATTCATAGAAACATTTGGGATAATGTAAATACACAAGTCAACAAAATAAACAAACATTGTTTACTTAAAGGTGCCATAGAATGGAAAATTGAATAGTTGAATAACAAGAGTTCAGTACATGGAAATGACATACAGTAAGTCTCAAACTCCATTGTTTCCTCCTTCTTATATAAATCTCATTTGTTTAAAAGACCTCCGAAGAACAGGCGAATCTCAACATAACACAGACTGTGACGCAACAGTCAGGATCATTAATATGCACGCCCCCAAATTCATGCATATGCCAGCTCATGTTCAAGACATTACACAAGCCAGTATTAACGTCTGGAGCTGCACAGCTGAATCAACAGACTTTATGCAGGTAAGCAAGCAAGGACAACAGTGAAAAATGGCAGATGGAGCACTAATAACTGACACGATTCAGTAATATTTGTGAATTGTCTTTCTAAATGTTTTGTTAGCGTGTTGCTAATGTACTGTTAAATGTGGTTAAAGTTACCATCGTTTCTTACTGTATTCACGAAGACAAGAGCCGTCGCTGTTTTTTATTTTTAAACACTTGCAGTGTATATAATTCAATATAACACAACTTCATTCTTTATAAATCTCTCCAACAGTGTGTAACGTTAGCTTTAGCCACGGAGCACTATCAAACTCATTCAGAATCAAATGTAAACATCCAAATAAATACCGTACTCACATGATCCGATGCATGCATGCAGCATGAATGACGGACATTTTGTAAAGATCCGTTTGGGTTATATATTAGCTGTGTGAACTTTTTTCATGCAATGTATTATAGAGTTGCGAGCTCGGGGGTGGGGAGCGCGAGGATTTAAAGGGGACGCGCACTGAATCTGCGCATATTTAATGATGCCCCAAAATAGGCAGTTAAAAAATTAATTTAAAAAAATCTATGGGGTATTTTGAGCTGAAACTTCACAGACACATTCAGACTTATATTACATCTTGTGAAAACGTGTTCTATGGCACCTTTAATCAGCTGAGTCAGTGTAATGGTGAAGGGATCGATCTAATAGGCCAGTTTATGGAAGGATGGCGAAGAAATTTCATGCTCCCTTGTAAAAGTGGCTGCTGTATTTTGTAGTTTATTTTGATACACTTAAAATTAAGGTATTTGATATTTTATTTTAAAATATTGTTTTATGTATTTTCGCCCAACCCTGCCTGTGCCTAGTTTTTTTTTAGACAAACCAGAACATATACAAACACAACTTATAAAACATATGTGCTCATGTTCTGTGGAATGGGTAACACTTCCATCAGCCTCTCCAGGACTTACTGGTATTGTGTGGTATAGTAGCATTATGTTGCAAGATTTGTTTCGATGAAGAAAAGAGAGCTTGTCAGAAGTGTGATTCAAACCCACGCCTCCAGGGGAGACTACGACCTGAGCGCCTTAGACCGCTCGGCCATCCTGACAGATAAACTCACATGTAGCAAAACTAGGCCAGATGAGTGTCTCTTCTAAAGATTTTCATAGTTTCTGTATTTATAACATAGACTGATTAATAAATACTTTCTATTCTTTGAGATTTACAAGTTGCAACGGGCGTGAATACTGACGGCTGCGACTGTGAGCCAGAAGCGGAAAACACGCGCCATGCGTACAGTTATTTCATAATAAAAGGCCCTGAGTTTATTTTAGCATGCTTTAAAAAATAAAGCCGTTTTATATTCAGTAAAGCCGTTTTGAAACGACATGGGTTGTGAAAAGAGCAATGCAAATGAAACGAACTGACTTGACCTGACCTTAATAAAATGGTATGAATTTGAATTTGAAGATTATGGCCTGATTCAGCTTCTTCTAAGGTGATTTCCTAAATGAAAAACGGGGACATTTCCTAGTTCAGAGATAAAAAAATATAATTGAAATCTCACTTTTAATTATCTATTAATTAAAAAATGGGGAGATTGTATTTTATACGTTTTTGTATTGTAATTAATAATTATGTTTTAATCCAATTCACAAGAAAAATCACACTATAACCACTGTAAGATAAAAACTATATTTTAACAAAATTATGACTTTACGAAGCACATTACAAAATTTTGAGAACATATGATAAAAACTATTTGAGAACATATGATATAACATTTTTTAATCGAAATGTAATGTTGGAATGGAAATCAGATTGGTGGCCAGTTAAGACCAGCAAACAAAATGTCTGATCTTTGGAGTTTTTCAGTGAACATTTGAAATGTGTAAGATTTAGATCTGTTATTCATCAAATAACCCAACACATGTTCTGCTGGCCTGGTCAACCAACATCATCCTGATGGAGCCACATCACATGATGTGATGAGGTCAGGAGGGGTGTTATTATAGCAACAACCTTCTAAAACCATCTGGATGTGTTTTATCACATGAATGAAGCTAGGAATTCTTGTTAGTTAAGTGTAGACACAATATAAAAGTTACTTAAATTGGTGTAAATTAGCTTCTTTATGACACATTGTTTGTGTGCTGAGGTTCATGGTCAGCCCTCCTCTCTTATATGAGTCAAATGCAAGATGCTAAATATTACATATTGAACTGTTTTCTGGACAGAAAGGGGATTGATTGGTCCAGCTATATTATTGACATATAAAAATGGTTTTAAATAATAGTATCAATAGTATCTCTTAGGTTTCTCTCTAAAATCATTTAATTGATAATTATATGAAAATGCATGGCTTTAATGTCTAAATACATATAAATGCAAGCAAAAACATCTGAATTGCACATATTTTCACACATATTTTGTTAGAGTAGCCCTGCCAGAGCAAATCTCTGATCCTACATATAAACTGCTGCAAATATACTAACATGAAATATACCATCTACTGACTTTCATATGGATTTACATACATGATTCAGTCTTGAGTTTTAAATGAATGCAGACTTGCAGTTTGTGAAATGAAATGGCGCCATCTATGGACCAAAATTTCAAAATGGCACTCAAAAACCCTTTACTACAGCTGATCACATTGAATCTCAAATCTCAACATTCATGTTTATGCAGTTCAGCAGTTGGTCGGACATCACAAAACCTGTGAAAAACTAAATTTCACATAGTCCATATGGATAATTCTGATGCTCTTTCCATTCAAATCACCAATTATTTACTGTATGAAAAAAAGCTGTGGCTCAGGATTTCTTTCTTTTGTACTGCACACAAGAAAATAAGCCTTGTGTTTGATGCAATAGTTTGCCCAAAAATCATCTAAGATTAACTAGTCCTGAATAAGAATCAAATAAAAATACAATAAAAAGTTAACTTCTATACGCAGTTACAACTGAAGTGACTGTAAACAAGAATATTAATAATTTGTCAGATCATAACATATCAGACATTTAACCCTCCATTATGTTCTTTTAAAGCTCCTAATGTTTTGGAATCTCTTACAACAGGTTCACATTCATCCAAGATCAAAATCACTTTAATTTTCTCATAATATACTCTGCAGCATCACCGTTGAAAAGAGCTTCGATCAAGGATTCAGTCTCTCTAAACTCCTCCTTTCTAAGAGGCTTTTACAGTCACACTCAGATGACAAAAGTAGTACTGAACTGTTCCAGGAGTCAATGTACCACACTTTGATCCTGCAAAATGCACAATTAATGTTTATAAAGTTAAATGACCACAGAATGAGGACTAGTTAATGTTTTTTTTTTTCAAAAAAATGTGAGATACTTGCTACTGTAAGCCACATTTTCACCAACATACAATACTGGTGAACATCTGAATGCGTCAGTACAGGAGTTTAACAAACACTTGAGTGTGCAAATCAAAACACCACAACGCCAAACTCCTTGAAAGCTCTTATTTTAATATATTTTGACAAGACACTCATTCATAGAAGACAGTAAAAACCACATGAATAAGAACAGAGCAGAGAACTACAGCTATACAAGACCGTGTAAAAGAGAAATAAAACCTTAGAGTTTGTTTACATCAAACATCAGGCACACAACACAAGCATCTCACGTGCACACACACACACACACACACACACACACACACACACACACAGATCCCATCAGTGATTTGGGACGGCCTGTGGGTTGTAAACAGGCGGCAGAACTCTGCGCGAGTTTGCTTTGACCCACGGGTGTTCGATCACGCTCTTGAGCGGCAGACGCATGGACGGACTGTGACGCAGCAGCTTAGAGATCAGATCACGAGCGCCGTCAGAAACCATTTTAGGAAACTGCAGATCCACCTGTAACAAACCAGAGAAACTCTATGAGCAGGGGTCACTTTCATGAAACAGAGAAAAAAAATAATAAAAAAAAAGTTAGAAAAATAGCAGTCAGGTATTGAGTTAATATTTTGCATTTGCAAAAACTTGAAAAAGGAACACAAAAAACAAAGACTAAAAACTTAAATTGAATTCCTGAAAAGAATGTTCTTAAAAATCAAAAATAACCTCCAATTTGTAGTGATGCATAATATATAGTATATAAAATGGATAATTCTATATATTTGAAAGCCGGTAATCAATATATTTTTTTTATGATTAAAAGAAGATTGCCTGATTATAAAAGTCTCACCATTAAAAGCCATGTCCCAAACACTTCTACATAAATCAAAACGTACAGTAGCGTAGTTTGAACTAGTGCAACAACTACTGCCTTACAAATAAAATAAAACAAACGCCTAAATAATGCAAAAAAAAAAAGTCACTGGACAACATTGTTTATATAAAGAATCAAAATGCATACAGCATGATTTTAACGCACTTTAATGCTTCACATCGGGCGGTTCTTTGCTTCCACGTCGTGCATTAAAATAGTTTCAAAGCGATTTCTGAGAAATGCCGTTGAAAGTAGGGCCTAGTGTTGTATCGAAGTCAAAATTTTGGTATCGTGACGATACCAAACTTCAGTATCATGATACCAAAAACCTAAAACAGTAGGAAAAGTAAATAAATAACATATGACAGAACTTCTTTCTTCACCAGTGTGCAGCTGAAAATTCTGGATTTGAGCTTCATTGCCATGAAGTTAGAGTAAGATTTAATATAATTTTTAAAGTTAAATTATTTTCATGCTCAAGAAAATTGCAAATTATGTGCCATTATGCTTTTTCCGTTTTTTTTTATTTAATTTTTATTTTTTATACATGTAAGCAGGGCTTGACATTAACTTTTCTCGCTCACCAGCCACTGTGGCTAGTAGTTTTCCAAAGTAACTAGCCACTCAGCATTTTCACTGGCCACAATTTTGATGTTGGTAAATTACATTTTATATGATATGATTTATATGATTATATTACATTTCTTTGAGTCATTTTACTTAATTTAGAAGATTTAAAACCCTTTCAAACTTTTAAATGCAGACTGACCACCCAAATCAAGATTACATTGTATATCAGCTGGTATGTACAAAGAGGTGGACAATATGAGCATGAGCTAGTATGAGAACAAGTTATTTGTGTTAGGCTATATAAAAGAACAAAGAAGCAAATTACAAAAACAGTAAATTAAAAATAATCTTTTTCAGATACACTAGGTTTATTTAACATAGCCTACATTTATTTAATGTTTGATTAACATTAATGACAGACAGGTAGGCCTATTTAATTGGGCAGCTGAATGCATGGACATAACTGACAAATATCCAGTTATTACCCATCTGTTTACGTCCACTTAAGCCATAACCGACTGTATTCACGCGAGATACTCCACACGATGGACATTTAGACATCTGTGTGCACGTGTATTTGACTATTCAGGCGCGAGGAGAACTGATCGCGCGCGTCAGAGAGGGAGCGCGCGCAAGAGAGCGCTTCTGTTGTGTGTCATTGAGCGCAATTCCGCCGATCCCTCCTTCACTAACTGCACGTAAATAACGAATTGTGTGATTGGAATTAGAGCTATAATGTAATTAGAGCAATGTTATTAAAGCATAAATTGGTTTAATATAACTGTATTCCCTTCACATTTATGTTTTTTTCAATTAATTTTATTTTAGCAACCAGATATCACTTATTAGACTTAATAATACACCTCTTTGCGGATGTCTGCTTGCATGAGTAATATAAATAACACTCATTTTTGAGAGCATAAACATAACGCTGGTATCACATTCACTAACCTGTCGCTCTTTAAATTCTTTGTACAAATCGGGATGTTTGTCGGCAAGATGCTTTTGACTCCCTTCGCTTGCGTTATTTTGTAACATTTTGCAGACGGGCTTTGTGGTATCCGTGGGCTTGCCCGGACTGTCGGCAATGTAAGCAAAATAATGCCATATTTTGCTTTGTGCATCTGCTTTCTCAACAATTTGTGGACAGTCTGCAAGAGCACCTGTATTTGCAGCCATACCTCTCGTTTCATCACCATAAAAAGCAGTTGCGCAGTTGAGAGGAATAAACACGCACTCAATGTGCCTTAGAAGCAGCGCGCTGCACGCACACTGCCCCCTGCTGTCGCACTTTAGGAACTACAGCTGGTACTCAAAGTACGGGTACTAATAAAATGAAGAACCGTACCGTTTCTAAAAGCAGGGCATCGCGATACATTTCTAGTACCGGTATATCGTGCAACACTAGTAGGGCCGTGATTGTTTTGCTGATTTCAAATGACCACATTCTCAGAAATCATTTACTGCACCTTTAATGCAAAGCTAACCTTGGAATATAACACTTACACCATGGTTAGTGTAGTCAGAAGTACCGACTTCAGTACCTAGTCGGTACTGAAATTAAAAAAAAAAAAAAAAAAAAAAAAAAAGTGACGCTTTGAGTGCTGTTGAGCGGATTCGTAAACATCTCTGATTGGCCGTTGTTTTCACGGCTCATCTGATATTTCTGTGATTGGCTTCAATGATCAACGTTGTAAATAGTTAATCTCTTCACCAAGCGCTTACACAGATACACACGGGACCGTTTGAAAGCAGGCGTTTAATCGCGGACCGATCCACTGTTAGACGCCTGCTTTCAAACGCTCGCGCTCCCACTTTCAAATTCAAACACTTCCGTGAGCTTTCAAACGCTCCTGTGCGTTGATCATTGTAGCCAATCACAGACATATCAGATGAGCGCGTCAACACAGTGCCCAATCAGGTGTTTACGAATCCGCTCAACATTTTTTTAAATTTCAGTACCGATAGGTACAGAATTCAGTACTTTTGACAACACTAACCACAGTCATTTTATTCTTGATGTTTGCAGCGCAATATTTGATTGGAAGGTTAAAACTGATTATTATTTTTGTCAGTTATGGCTCATTAGACAGCATTCTGCCTGATGTGACTTTTTGCATACATTTATATTCGATAACTCCAAAGTTAAAAAAACAAAACACACAAAACAAATTTTATGAAAGTATTTCAAAACTTAAGAAGTCGCACTTGCGAGCATTAAGAATTTCTTTGAATTTTCCGTAAGAAATTTCTTAACTAAATTTCTTAACCAGTCCTCAGAACCTGAAGCATTTCTGCTGACAGACAGCAATGGTTGTTCACACAAAAATAAAAGCATTTTCAGTAGAAATAAGAGGCAGTATAATAAATTTATCAACACAAACCTTAGTGATGCGCTTGTATGTTTCCGTGTGGCTGGCCGTCTCGAACGGAGGATTTCCCACCAGACACTCGTAACACAGCACACCGATGCACCACAGATCCACCTTCTCATCGTGAGTGTGACCCTCGATCATCTCCGGCGGAAGATAGTCCAGCGTGCCACACATGGTGCGGCGTCTGAAACACACGGTCATGAGATTCACTACAAACATCTAAACATTCTTAAATCAAGATGCATCTACTTGAGCAGCAAAATTACTTCAGAAATTAAGTCTTGTTTTGTGGAAAAACAAAGTTTAGATTTAGCTTAAAAAAAAAAAAAAAAAAAAAAAAAGGTCAGAAAAATAAACTTAAAGCGAAAACCAGATTATTTCTCTGACCTCCATTGGTAGATATGCGTTTTTGTTTGTATCATGGGATGCTTGTTACCGTAGCGACGGCGCATGGACAGACCAGCCGAAGTCTGCGATCTTGAGTTCTCCTCTGAAGCCCAGCAGAAGGTTTTCTGGTTTAATGTCTCTGTGGATCACCTTCTTCTCGTGACAGTAGTGAAGAGCGTCGGCCAACTCCTCCATGTACTAGAAACACACGAGATCAGCGTCAACATCAGCGGCGTACAGACGATAACGGGTGTGTTTGATCACTCACGGTGGCGGTTCGCTGATCATCGAAGCGTCCGCAGCGCTGAAGCTCTTTGTACATCTCGCCGCGCGGCGCGTACTCCAGAATCAGATACACACGCGTGTCGTCGTAGAAGTAGTTGTAGAACTGCAGGATGTTTGGATGCCTGTTCACACACACAGATCAGGATCACATGAACCGCTTCTACAGGAAGTAACAGCAGCACACCTGACAAACTCAAACACACACCTGAGGTGCGACTGGATCTCGATCTCTCTCCTCAGCTGATGTTCGACTCCTTCCTTCTCCATCTGAGATTTGAACAGAACCTTCAGAGCCACGATGGTCTTCAGCTTCCGCTCTCTCGCAAGATAAACGTTACCAAACTTTCCCTTTCCGAGAGGACGGCCGATGTCGAAGTCTTTAATGGTGAATTTTCTGGAACAGCAGATATTATTAATAAACACTGATGTTCTTGTTCAAGGTTTCCATCTTGTTTTCCAGTAAAATATCTAGACATTCTTAAATCAACACACATTTACTGCAGAAGCAAAATCTTGTTTTCTGAGAATCTGATCCAGTGAGTTTATGCATAAAACAGGAAACAAAAATCAATGACGGCTGTAATCCTATTTTATCTTTGCCACATATTTCTCATGCTCAAACCTACTAAATCATTTGCAACGCTCATTTTATTCTGCGTTTCAGTCAAGCGTGCGCTCACGATACCGGTTTTTCTTTTGCGCTGCACTTTTCTGTGAGGTTTTCTTTATGGCACTGGTTTGACGTGGGGGTGGAGTCAAGAAACGGGGGCACGCCTCCGTGAAATGCATTGGAGGGGAACGTAATCGGCAACAGGTGAAATAATTCTTTGACGGTTAAAAATAATGCATGGTTTGTTTTTGTTGGTTTGTTTAGCATATGCTGTCACCGATTACAACCCCCTCCAATGCATTTCTTATAGTAATATGACCTGTTGCGCTCTGTCTCACTGCCTGTATCCACTTTTGTGTCCTAAACATTCGTTTTTTGGGGTCGACAGCTTATAAAAACTTATTTCTAGGTTTTTTAGCTTGTTAGCTGTACACCTTGTCATAGCAGCTTTAGGCATTGTTTTTTGTAATGAGTCAGAAAAGACAAGGCGGCAGCCTGGAGACGGTTGGATTGTTTTCCCCCCGGTGGGCGTGGTTTTCAGATTATAATAAATGCGCTCCATATCTATGCTTGATCTGTTCTGTTGCGATCTGCGTCTCCTGCCGATGACGTGTTTCGCGGGGGCGTGCCCCCGTTTCTTGACTCCACCCCCACGTCAAACCAGTGCCATAAAGAGATCCGCACAGAAAAGTGCAGCGCAAAAGGAAAACCGGTATCGTGAGCGCACACTTGACTGAAACGCAGAATAAAATGAGCGTTGCAAATGATTTAGTAGGTTTGAGCATGAAAAATATGTGGCAAAGATAAAATAGGATTACAGCAGTCATTGATTATATTTTTATTTTTGCACTGTTAATTTTATTTTGCAATTTATTATTTGTTTGCAAATTTTTTTCTGCTCACTTTTTTTCCCCCTTTGCAATTATTTGTTTGTAAAACAGTTTATTGCTCAATTCTCTTTTTTTGGGGGGTTTTGCAAAACTTTAAGGCATTAGTTTGACTCCATAATTAAGTAATTTTGCTTCTCCAGTAAATGTCCGAAGTGAACTAGGTTTACCTAAAGGCTTAGTTCACCCAGACGGCCATTACTGGAAGCCAGTGATTATGGTTTAAAGTTATGCATTTGGATATTTTCCAAAAAACGCATCGCTTCACTTCAGAAGGTCTTTATTAACCCCCAGAGCCGTATGGATTACTTTTATGATGGATGCAAGATACCATTCACTCCCATTATAAAGCATGGAAGAGCCAGGATGTGCTTTAATAAACTCCGATTGTGTTTATCTGAAAGAAGAAAGTCACCTAGGATGGCTTGATTATGGGATACATTTTAATTTTTGGGTCACCTAACCCTTTAAATGGTTCACATTTCCATTATTTATTTATTTATTTATTTATTTAACACATTTCACATGATCTTCAGCAGGAATGAAAGATGAAATACCCCAAAAGCAAATTCAAGTTGTTGTGAAACTTCATATTCATGCATTAATTTTTAAAGTGAACTCACTTTGAGCTTGACTTTACTGGAACTCTCCCAGGACCTGAAAGAAAACAATCAGCAAACATTGTTTAAAAAAAATAAATAAAATAAATATAGTGTTTTAGTATATCTATTAGAATTAAAGGGGGGGGGGGGGGGGTAATCACACAGTTTCTGCCAATCTCATGTTAATCTGGAGTACATATAGTGTAACAACACATCCTTCATATCTCCAAAAAGACTTTTGAGTCAAAAAGAGTTTTGTCATATTTAAGATACACTAAACAGAGTCTTTCCAAAAAAGCAGAGATCTTGGAGGCGTGTCTTTCGTCAGTGCTGTGGGCGGAGCTAAAGAGTCACAAGCACACGCAGCTTCTGTCTAGAGATCACATGTTGGCTGTGACAAATAAAAAGGGAACAAAAACCTTCGGAGCGTTATGAATCAGTGTGTCGAATCAGCGGTTCGGATCGTGTGTCAAACTGCTGAAATCACGTGACTTTGGTGCTCCGAACCGCTGATTCGACACGCTGATTCATAACGCTCCGAAGTTTCCTGAAGCAATTGAAATCAGCCATCACTATACAAGTCGTTATTTTGTTTTTTTTTGGTGCACCAAAAATATTCTCTTCACTTTATAATATTAATATTAAACCACTGTACTCACATGAACTGATTTAAATGTTTTTAGTACATTAATGGATCTTGAGAGAGGAAGCGTCATTGCTCAGGCCTCACTGAGCCAATCGGATTTCAACAAAAATATCTTAATTTGTGTTTAGAAGATTAATGAAGGTCTTACGGGTGTGGAAAGGCATGAGGGTGAGTAATTAATAACATTTTCATTTTTGGGTGAACTAACCCTTTAACAGTGTAAATAAGTCAGAATGCATGAAATAGCATCACACCCCCCTTTAAGATCATTTATAATCTAGTGCACTAAACAATTTCACCTGCCAGACAATAAAGTAACTTTGCAAAAAGGTCAAACCACCACAGCAACCATATTGCAAACATCAACATCTTTACAGTCAGTTTATAAAGGAAGGTTTGCTCGAGACACGGTTCTTGAGGTTTTACCTGTAACAGTGTGCGTGTCTGATTTCATCTCACCAGCAGCCTGAAACACACACACACACACACAACATGAGCATCAGACACACAACAGTGACGTCCAGCTACAGAGGAGCACGTGATCTCAGTAAACTGCACTATAACTCGCTAGATGAACAGAAATGACATGAGTGTTTTTGTCACCTGTGTTTGCAGAGCTCTGGGTTCCCTGTTCTCTTTATTCTGATTAAAAGACACACAAAAGACATCTCAAACTCGACACACTGAACAAATAAAGCACTATCATCAATAACAAGATATGGGTAATGCAAAAAATACAAATATTACTAATAATGTCTGAGTAGATTTAGCACTCGTAGTTTCGTTCGGATAATCACGCTGACTTTGATACAGATCAATCCCTCCGCTACACTAACATCTCCTACACACTTATAAATATATATTTATACACTTATAATGAAATGAGATTATTAATATGCGATAACTATACCTGCATGATGATGATGATTCTTCTGTTTTTGGGTCTGCGCTTCAACTCTTCCGTTTTCTCTCTCAACCGCCTGGATTTAAAATGAAACCCAGCTGTTCTGCTATTGGCCCAACCGCCATGAAGCCTCGCTGATTGGCCAAGAATGAAGAACATTCATTGGACCGAGACCTTCCAATCACTTTGGCCCCGCCTCGGAGATTTTACACAAACAACGGAACAGACATTTTAAAATCATATATGATTTAATACTGTGTGTGGAATTAAAATATTTATCAATTTCCTGTACATTTGTAACTGTACTCATAATAAATATATAACGTTAGGTCATTCTACAGAACTGGTTTAAAGTCCGTTGGAAACGTCTTTTGTCAAATTTTGTATGCATGCAAATTGTATATTGTATATATTGTATATTGTACATTTCTAGTAATTGTGCAGTTAATTCTCATATTGTATTTTCAGAAAGTTTTGGATTATTTTTCGTCTTCCCAAATTTGTCACTACCAAAACACAATAATAAATAATTTAATAAGAAGGGTTACATTGACCTATTAAGATTTTGTTTACATTTACCTTGTAAATATATTTTTCGCTATTTAAAAAAAAAAAAAAAGTTTTCAGAGGTAAATCAATAACAATTACAATTTTAACAATATTTCAAGTAATTTATGAGATTTGTTGTATTTTGAATCCAGTCTTTCTTTGTAAAAAATGATCATACTGATTTCAAAGTGAAGGATTCATTAGTTTGAATTGAACCAAACACTATCATAACACCTTAGTTGATCATTCAATATACTTTATTTTTGACAAAACATCCCATGTTTCAGTAGTGACATCACATTACAGAATATTAACTCACATACTGAAACAATACTGATTTGCATAATAAAACATACTAAAATTCTAATGATTTGCATAACTGTACTAAAGTTTTGTTTATTTACCCCAAATAAATGATTTTGTGTTCCTTTTGTCATTACCAAAACATTGATATCACTATAAACAGTACCGAAAGTTTCGGTAGTGACAATTTTTGATACTTTTGAGCCGCTCAATTTTTTTTTTTACATAAAGTTTCATGATTTAAAAATAAAATATCAAATTAATATATTTTTAACCTCACTTTTAAAAAAGAAAATCAAGAATTGCAAAAATTATTTCAGTAATTTCACAAGTTGAAATTTAGGCGTTAGGGTTCGGGACAGACACCTCCCAATTGAAATTAGCCAATAAATGATGATTTTATATATATTAAGCTTACTAATATTCAATAGATAATAAGGATCTTAGTAAACATCTAAAATTTGAATACTAAAATGCATTTTAAATGTGTTTTTTTGGTTGAGGCCCATATATTACCATTATTGTATAAATTGTAAATGTAATGGAATGTAAATTGTAAATGTAATAAAGCCCATTTCTGCCACATGAGACAAAAAAAAAAAAAAAAAAACGCTTTGATGACAAAAGTTGAAGAAATTACATAAAGTCAAAATGATGATACAGTTACGAGATTAATAGTCATCATCTCATAATTATTACTTTTATCACATTTTTTCAACATTAAATGACAATTTCAACATTTTAAGTCATAATTTTTACTTTTTGTGTAACAATTATGATTTACCAAAGCATGATTTTCATGACAGAAATAGGCTTCAATAACTTCTTTGTATAAAATGCATATCAAGTCCCCAAAACTAAAAAAGACAACAACGCACACAAATACACTGTAAATGTATGTTTAATTCCTTTATAAAACACAGAGAAAAGTTAATACATTTCTCCTCCTGAAGTCTGAGATGAGGTGTGATACGTTCTGTAAAACACGGGACCATCTCTATCTGAGACAATCTCTCACACTAAAAGCGTAATCAGTGTTTGTTCTGCGGGTCTTCATGTCCTCGAGGGCCTCGGCTGAAGAATCTTCACACTGACTTCAGGGAAATGAGCAGAATGAACTCGAAGAGCGCTGGAAACACACTGTCACACACACAAATGATGAATTATGACTAACGCATCTCCATTCAGATGGCATTTCATTACATTAAAACACCATTTTAATATACCAAAGCAACATGTAGAAATAAGGCATTTATATTTTACAATCATGCATTCGTTGGACACTTGTTGTCAAACCTTTTTGAGATACAGGTAAGCAAGCTTTCATAATACTTATTAAAGTGCCCCATTATGCTGTTTTAAAGCTCCTAAAGCTGTTTTAAGTCTCCTACAACAGGTTCACATTCATCCAACATCAAAAAACACTTTAATTCTCTCATAATATCCATTACAGCATCAGCTCTTTTCTAAGTGTCTGAAATGATTCAGTCTCTCTAAGCCCCGCCCTTCAGATGGCCCAGTCTGTTGTGATTGGTCAGAAACCAAATGCTCATTATAATATCTGAATCTCAGCACTTGATACACGGTTTTACCATATCATGAACAACACAAACCAAACTCTTCCAGTCTCAGATACAACTACAGTGATTGAGGGCGGGGCAAAGAGACTGTTCAGCCAATGAAGACCAGAGGTGGGCATTATGCAAATTAGTTACAAACCTAAGTAGGTTCAGCAGGAAGTGAGACTGAAATTACTGACGACTCGTTTCAGTTCAGAATCGCTTCTTTCTTTTGGGAAACAAAAATCTTTAAAACTTTTAGTGATTTTACATTCACAAACAGACATGAAATACACACTACATGACAGGGAATATCTGAAACAGCATAATGGGGCACTTTAATTGTAATAAATAAAAACGTGGATGAGAAGACGGACCTGCAGAGGCTGAATATGATCCAGTAGGTCCAGCAGGGCCACTGCTGGAAAACAAAGAAGGACAGACTGACGCTGGCGCTGGAGTGAGCGACCAGAGCTGATGAGACGTTCAGAGAAACACCTCGGCCAATCAGATGACAGCGACACAATCCTCTACATTTACTCCACACACTTATTTGTTGTAAATCCATCAGGACTGATTCAAATTCAATATTTGTGACAATGTTGATCACCAGAACAGATCATTTATTTTAACTCGTTGCATTTGCTATGAGGAAACACATTCCAGAGTGTCTAAACGCTGAAATTAATCCTTCAGCTTGTTATTGACGGGGTGTTTTGTAAGGATACACAGGACGGCTTGATTACTGTTGAACATGGAGCCTCCCGAGAGAAATCCAGCAAGTTCAATGACGAACAGAGCCAGAGTCACAGACAGAGCCACCACCAGCCTGACACACACACACACACACACACACACACACACACACACACATCAGACTACAGGAAAAACTACAAGAGCATCATCAGATCGACTCAATGCTTACATCCACCATAAAACACCATCTGTTTGCCATATATATACTTCTATTTTCTACATGTGTTTGTGAACTGTAGATATTTATTTTATATTTTCTTGTATTTCTTGTATGTTATGCTTATGATCTTTTCTTTTCATTTTTCATTCCTATGTCCGTTCTATTCCCATTTTCTTATGTTTCCTATATTCATATGTACATTTTCATTTTATTTCATTTTTTTTCTTGTAGTATTATTTAGAATTATGTTGTTTTTTGATTGTTTTTACTTTTATTCTTGTGTGTTCAATTATCATGTTCTTTCTTACGTAAAGTTCTATCCCTATGTTACATTTTCTATTCCAATTCCTATTTTCTATTCATTTTATTTTTTCTTGTATTTTCTTTTTATGCTCTTTTCTCTCTCTCTTTCAGTTTTTTTTTACTTTTTTCTGTTTCTTACATTTTTCTTACAAGTCAAAAATTTTATTCCTGTTACATTTCTGTCTTGTTTTATTTTTTCTTGTATTTTTCCTGTTTTTAGTTTATATTATGCTTGTTAATGCCCTTTTATTTCTTCTTTTTATGTCCGTTCTATGATCACATTCTTTCTTACATAAATTTCATCCCTATGTTAAATTTTCCTTTCCAATTCCTGTTCTATTCATTTTTTTCTTGTATTTTCTTTTTTGTCTTTTTCCCGTCCCCTCTATTCACGTTTTTCTTACATAAATTCTATTCCTGATAAATTTGATTCCTATTTTTTTGTCCTATTTATTTAATTTGTTCTTGTATTTCATGTTTATTACGCTTGTTTATAAGTTTTTCCTTTATTTTTATTTGTATGTTTGTTCTATTTCCATTTTCTTTCCCATGTTTCCTATTTCTTAAAATTCTATTCCTATGTTTGATTTAATTTCCTTTCTTGTATTTTTCCTGTTTATTGTTTGTTATACTTGTTCATGTTTTTTACGCTCTATTAAGATGTTTTTCTTACATAAATTCTATTCCTGTTAAATTTTCTATGTCCTATTTATTTGATTTTTTCTTGTATTTTTCCTGTTTATGTTATGCTTGTTAATGCAATTTCTTTTCTTTTATTTTTATTCCCATGTCTGTTCTATACACATACATTTTATTCCTACTATAAATGGTCTATATTGGTCTTATTTTTTCTTGTATTTCCTGTTTATTGTCTGTTATTGTCTATATAAAAATAATTTAAATATAAATCCTGTGTTCTATTTCAATGTACTTTTCATTTGTAAATTTTAATCCTGTTAAATTTTCTATTCCTATTCCTGTGTTCTATTCATTTTATTTTTTTCTTGTATTTCCGTTTATGTACTTTTCTTTCTTTCACTTTTTTTCCCTATGTCCATTCCAGTGTTCATTCTTATATACATTTTTATTTTATGCAGGGAGATGCTGTACTGCATACGGTTGTGTGTGTGTGTGTGTGTGTGTGTGTGTGTGTGTGTGTGTGTCTGTGTGTGTGTGTGTGTGACAAATACAAATGTGAATATGAAGTGAACTGGTGTGTGTTTTACCGTGTATCTTCTGTTCTGAATTGTTCTTCAGTGAAATCCAGTGGCAGGCATGACCGGATGTTATTCTCCTGTAACACACACACACACACACACACACACACACACACACTGTCTGAGTTCTGTGACTCTCTTGAGCAGAGATGTTAGATCTCTCTCTGTCTGTCTCTCTGTCTGTGTGTGTGTGTGTGTGTGTGTGTGTGTGTGTGTGTGTGTGTGTGTGTGTGTGTGTGTGTGTGTGTGTGTGTGTGTGTGTGTGTGTCTCACGCGGGACCAGAAGATGGTGATGATGACGACCAGGTGCGCGGCGAGCGTGAGGAAGCGCGCGGGCACGAGACTCTTCACCGCAGACATCCCGCCTTCACACAAACACACCTGCAGTATCAACAACAACACAAACACAACAACTGAACAAACATCACAGACTAGACAAGACATCCCATCATACAGTCGCGGTTTGTCTCAAAATCTGGTCGAAATCGTTTAAGTGTGTGCTGCAGTTATTTAATGACACTTCTGCTTTATTAGGGATCACACAGTGAAGATGAACTTTAGTGAAAAGAGATTTATTTACTCACATGTTCAGCCACAGACGCGCACGTCAGCGTTACTACAGCAACGGTCTCCTCCTCGAGCAGCGCTGCGCTCATATCGCCACCTGCCGGCGCGGAGGCGCGCAACACACACACACACACACACACACACACACACACACACACACACACACACACACACACACACACACACACACACACACACAATATCAGCTGCTTTGTTAAAAAAAAAAAAAAAAGTACATTAAAGCTGAAATCCAACCAGAATGATGACAACACAGAATAAAATACTATCACTAGAGATCATCAGTTTATTTTACACACTTTGTGTTTAAGTCTTCCACTTTTTGACAAAACCTTTGCTCTCTAGAAACCCAGTCAGTTTGGGTTAAAATTCTTTTATAGGCTTAAACACTGAATTATTACCAACATATGAAATTAAATTAAGGACATGCATCATTTTGCAGTATTGTCTAATGTCCGTTAAAGCAAAAGTGTCCAAAAGTGGGAATTATGTGATAACGGACACATCAATGCATCATGTTTTATAAGATCATTATGTTTGTAGCGTGATCCATTAAAACATACAATATATATATATTTCAATTCAGACCTAGATATTATCACTATTACTCCACTGGGTCTGGTCTGAAATATATTGTTCGCTGCAAACATGATCTTAAATTTATTAATTTACTATTAATAAATGTGTAAAGTTGCATAAAATGGAAATACTCAATAAAGTAGGCTAACTAGATGGATAAATGGTTGGATTCCACAACTGGTAAAATAAGACATATATAAGACAACACAACATTTACTGTAGGATCATACAATTTACTGGAGACTTAATTTAAAAAAAACTGTTCTATTACGCTTCTGATTTGGCAGTGAAATTCACAGATTTTGGGTGCGTAAGATGTGAAGGATTCAGTGGTCCAGTTAGTATTTTCACCCCATAATGGTGGCTGCGCTACGGGAGCGCCATCTAGTGGCTGTTACCAAAAAAGGATCAAAAGTGTCGCCTCTTGGTTTCTACGCTCTTTGCCCTAAATCCTTGAATCAAGCCTTACGAAAGTTAGCCGCCATTTTGAATTTTCCTAAAAAGTTAATTGGTCAGACAACGTCCATTTTGGACAAGTTGACCTATAGCTGCAAGCTTGCAATGTCCAGACTACAGGACATTCTGAGGATGCACATAAAGTTTCGTACAGATGCACATAAAGTTTCGTACAGTTACACTGATGGACTATAGGCACGGAGCGTTCTTTAGAACTTCCGCATTAATATAAGCCAGCTGGAAAACTTCTGGTGAGAGTCATGTGCTGGTGTGTTGAGTATCAGTAGT
Organism: Chanodichthys erythropterus; assembly: GCF_024489055.1. Classification (NCBI taxonomy): domain Eukaryota; kingdom Metazoa; phylum Chordata; class Actinopteri; order Cypriniformes; family Xenocyprididae; genus Chanodichthys; species Chanodichthys erythropterus. The sequence goes on from NC_090221.1 coordinate 36,767,879, forward strand.
GTAATACCTAATTTATAATCAGAATATAGTCACTTAAACAGTCAGGCATAGCATTAAAGGTACAATTTGTAATATTTTTTTCCGCTAGAGGTCGCTAGAAGCCTATTCAAAACAAAGGCGTAGTTTGATGACGCCAAGTTTTAGAGCGGAAACTTGGGACATGTGGTCTCCATCTCAACGGATGGTGCAAAAGAATAGGGATTGGAGTCTGGAAGAACTCATGTTCGTGGATACGATTATTAACGTTACTGTAGTATGAAGCAGAGCAGGAGCGAGTGTTGCGGGAGCTGAACGAGGAGCTGGAGCGATTGATCAACACACGCCTCACGAGCAGCGGGACTTTTATTATGACACAGCCGTCGGTGCCGCTTCCGCTTTTCCGGTCATGAGTTTCCGGGAGCTGTCAGAACCAGCGGCAGATGGTAAACAGTAATTATGTTCCATAAATAACACAATCTACCATAAAACGTGCAAGAAGTAAATAAGGAACTGCTTGAAGCGAGCTAGTGGTTTGCTGGACGCTAGACTCTACTTCCGCATTTGTCCACGGCACTGTTGTCATGTGGTTTCTACGTCAGTAAAGGCGGTAACAAAGGTAACTGACGTCATTGACAGGCGACTGCACTGCCCCGTGTCACTGTTTAGAATGGGAATTTTCTCATGATTTACAAGTAGTTGAAAACATTAGAGATATTGTTAGTAATCAGCTGGACAAAATATATAACACTAGCCTAGTGGTTTTTGGATATTTTACTGGAAAAATTTTACATTAGTTACATTAAATTAGTTATTCAAATGCAAGAGGGCATAATAAATAAAGAAAGAAAGACGTACCTCAGTGTTCCTCCTCTGCTAAATTTAATTCGACCATCAGTTTTCACACTTTTATGTGAAAAAAAGCTTCAAATATTAAATATTTACTGTGTACTTTAGTTAGATTAATTGAATAAAATGTTTTCACAAGTGTGCTGAAATCATTGATCTTGTGCTGCACTGACTGACAGCTGCTGTGATCGCTTTCTGTGTCATTCATTCACAAGAAAAGTTATTGTTTTTCATGAGACTTTTTTTCATATTTCAAATCGACAAAATGTATTTTTAAACCTAGTTATTTTATAATGTTTAATATTTAGTCAAAATGAAGTAAAAAACTATTAGAGGAAATGGCTGATATATGCGCAAATAAATGCTACTTTGCCGCCACCTGCTGGTTAAAGTGGTCATTGTCGTCTTTTTAATTTTTAAATAAGTGTTTTCGATCAAATGTTGAATTCCCTACATTTTTAAACGTTCGGTTTTACAATGGGGACAATCTCAGAAGGATGAACAAATAATGTTTGTGGTCATCACATTAAAAATAGCTTAATAGCTGCGTATTTATTGCAATCAATAAAACTGGTTTATTGGTAAATTAGGTAAATGTGATAACTGCATTAAAATACGAATACAACATTAAAAAGTCAACCATTGATGGTTTTGCGGGTCGATGTACAGCGACTACAGAATGAACAGCTAACAGTTCACCGGAAATGCCCGAGCTGGCTTAACGACAACCAGGAAGTAACCGTGCATATAGCCCATAGGGGGCGCTACAACTAAAACCATTTTAACTCCACCACCATATGATCCATGAAGTTGAAAATTGGTATGCATTTTCTGTGGCGGATTTCCTAACATATCTTCTAATATGTCTTGGATACTTAAAGAAAAAACATGGCCAATCAAGAATGTATTTGTACTTCTCATTAGATTTCCATTAATGTAAAGTAATTTAAATAACAGGCAGTGCAAAAAAAAAAAGTAAGCATTTACTGTATTCAGACATAATTTATTATACATTAAAAATCATGTTCTCTGCTTTTCTAAACTGGTTTGTGAAGACGAGGGTGTTTGTTTTCAGTCTGTTCACACACCAGCTCGTCCTCATGAAAAGCGTCAGTCTTTGTTGACGGTGCGTGTGCATTTGGTGAAACTCGTGACGCATCCGGGCAGCATCGAGCACAGCGCGCACCTGAGGCTCGGCGCAGGATCGTCTTCACTCGCCTGCGGTCTGTCGGTCTCATCCTGTGTCACCTCGTCCTCTACAAACTCCACCTCGATGAACTCCAGCAGGCGCAGCTGCGTCAAACACCTGCGCCGATCAAACCACACATCAGTTTGTGAGCAGAACAGGCTCTTTAAAGGAACACTCCACTTTTATTTGAAAATAGGCTCATTTTCCAACTCCCCTAGAATTAAACAGTTGAGTTTTACCGTTTGTGAATCCATTCAGCCGATCTCCGGGTCTGGCGGTATCACTTTTAGCATAGCTTAGCATAGTTCATTGAATCTGATTAGACCGTTAGCATCGCGCTCAAAAATGACCAAAGAGTTTCGATAATTAAAGCTTGACTCTTCTGTAGTTACATCGTGTACTAAGACCGATGGAAAATGAAAGGTTGCGATTTTTTAGGCTGATTTGACTAGGAACTATACTCTCATTCCGGCGTAATAATCAAGGAACTCTGCTGCCGTATCATGGGTGCAGCAGTGCAATGATATTACGCAGCCATATCATAGTTCCTAGTCATATCGGCCTAGAAAATCGTAACTTTTCATTTTCCGTCGGTCTTAGTACACGATGTAACTACAGAAGAGTCAAGTTTTAAATATCGAAACTCTTTGGTCATTTTTGAGCGCGATGCTAACGGTCTAATCAGATTCAATGAACTATGCTAAGCTATGCTAAAAGTGATACCGCCAAACCCGGAGATCGGCTGAATGGATTCGAAAATGGTAAAACTCAAATGTTTAATTCTAGGGGAGTTGGAAAATGAGCCTATTTTCAAATAAAAGTGGAGCGTTCCTTTAAAAACCACAAAAAACTATAATTTTTCCAATCGTAATTATTCCTCTTTTATCCATCTGTCAAATCACAGAATTTTAAAATAAATGAGTGTAAAAAAAGATATAAAAATACATGTCTATTCTTCCCACTCACCTGCAGCTTCTGAGCACCATCATTTGCGTGAGTCTGCATGTGCGCAGACGCAGCGAGCGCAGGTCCGGCAGGCGGCTGAGAGACAGCAGGCCCGGACTGACTTCCTTCCCGCCCAAACTGAGCCGCTCCAGACCCGGCCATCCCTCACCCAGTCCCAGCGCCACCATCTGCATCCGGCTGCACGTCTCCAGCTCCAGGTGTTTGAGGTGCGTGAGCGTCTGCCCGCCGGGCGGGACGCAGCTCTTCAGACCGGCTACGGTCACGCGGATGAGATCGCGCAGCTCCAGACGCTTTAATCGCTGCCACGAGCTGAGACTGCGCAGGTGCTGATCGGAGAAAGACGGCACGTTGTCGAGGATGAGCGTTTCTATGGTGTCTGCGGCGGATCCGGAGGAATCCTGTGCAAAGAACCCAGACGGGACTTCACAAAAATGCAGTTCTAGCACCTCTAATGAAGGAGGCAGCAGGCGGCAGCTGCTTAAACCGCGCAGGTCTGCATGCAGCAGGCAGAGTCTGCGCAGACGTGGGCACTTTGAGCGCAGCGCCTGCAGCCAGGACTCTGTGAGGAAGGCACCGCCGCGCGCAGACAGCAGGAGGCCGCGCAGGCGCAGTTGTCGCAGTCCATGACCCAGATACTGACGCAGTAAAATCCATAGCACTCGAGATGTCACCTAAAACACACGAGAACAGATGAACCACAGTGAAATAAGTCAAACAGGATGGGAGTAAAATAGGGCGGGACTTGATTTTACTCAGTGAATTGATTGGATAGTGAAAAGTGTCTCATATATATATATATATATATATATATATATATATATATATATATATATGACTATACAGACATCTAGTGGTTACAGTATTGTATTACAAATGATTTTATTTCTCCCACCAGATGGTGCCAATCCATGCATTGGATTTTTAATACCTTGTAATTTAATACAAATAAATAGATATTTTGTGTTTTTTAATAATATTTGAATTGAAATATTTATAGAAATTATTATTACTTATATTCGTATATTTATTTAGAAATATGACATTTATATAGAAATTTGCATCATTTATTTTGATATGCAGATATAAATTATGCATATTTTAGAGGTGAATATTATCGCTTAAGAGAAACACCAGAGGGTTAAACAAGTAAAATGTATAAAGTTTATAAAGTTAAATTTAAAAAGTATATTTATTGTCTTAGTGTTCTACAGTATCTTATGGCCTTGTGCCATGTTTTTCTTGAGAGGAATGAACAAAATAAGAATTTCATTGTACTAAAGCATTTTTTTTTTTTTTTAATTCTTTATTTGACAGGGGGAAAAAATGTCCCAAAACTAAAAGCAGGAGTAAACTAAGAGCAAATGATCAATATAACAATATATAGGCCTTTACAATAAAATACCCCCACAAATAAAAAATTTAGACCCCCATTTAATTTATTTAATTTTAAATCGGTTTTATTTATTTATATAAATCAATTTGTATTTATTTATTTATTTTAACTAATTTAATCAATTTAATAGATTAATAACTAACTAGTTCTGTCGGATCGATTAATTGCAATTACTAACATATAACAAAAGAGTTTGTGTATATCATTTTATATATATATATATATATATATATATATATATATATATATATATATATATATATATATATATATATATATATATATATATACACATACATACATATACACACACAATGTGATGGAATTTTTTAATTATTCATAAATAACATTTATTTTTCCTTGCAGGACTAACATTTATATGCTTTTGAAACCTAAATGTCCTCAAAACTTGGACCAGTGTGAAGTCAGTGTGTGTAAATCATATCTGAATATAACAAAAGTGGAAATGAAACTTAGAGAAATATAGACAACTATCTAAATATAACAGCCCCATGATATTGAGCAACCAACAAACTAATGAACATGATTTGGTCAGATCTGGCTTTACTTAGTAACAGAAGGGTTTGACATGAGGAACCAATCATATTGCAGAATGCTTTGCCATGCTCCTATCCTATATAAACTGTTGTATTTGATTCTCTGTGATTGATACGAGGTGATGAACCTAACCGTGATTAAAGCACAGTCTGGAGTCTGTCTGGTTTTTGTGAAAAAAATAGTCAGGTCAAAGTGTCTGAATAATTTTTGGACCCAATTTTTTATAATTTTACTGGTATTATTATCATTATAAAGACCAAGGAGTGTCATGGTGAAACTTCCAAACATTTGGTATCTCTGAAAAGCCCTGAATGTGTTCTTCACAGGACATCCAGACTTAAAACTGTGATACCTCAGAGAAATTCACTAAAATATAATGACCGGGCCCCAGTTCAGTTCAACTAAAGTAAGTTACAGATGGTGAAACAAAAACAATAATGAATTGACGAACAAAACTCTCACTCTTTTCCAGGCGGAGAGATCGACAGCTCTCCACAGTCTCTGGTCCTTCACCAGCTGCTTCCAGCGCCTGCACACCCTACAAACACACACATACATTCATATTAATTTATGAAATTACACGCTTTTGTTTCTTTGTTTGTGTTTGATGACTTCCGGCTGTCTGATCGCCGGCTATTATGTGACTGAAACTACAGAATCTCTCATCTGTCACAGTAAATCAGTGATATCTGATGTTTCTTCATTCAATCAATTCATTTTATAAAACATTATATGCGATAAAAACAAAACATAAACATAAAACACTGTTACCAACAGAACTGCTCTCACGTGTAACTAACACAGTTATTTTACGACACTCGACGCGATATTGTACCTGGAGTTGCGCACGAGTTCTCGCACATTTAAATAAGATAAAATGTCAATTAAAATGTTTTCAGGAAAAAAGTCCAGAGTGCAGCATCTCACCGCGGCCATTTCAGTGCGGAACCTTTAGTTAGCGCTCTGACATACTGACGGACACATTTACCGGTGACACGCTGCAGAGGCCGCTGTGTTGTTTGCACACAATTCATATTTTAAAATGATCATATTTATGTTATAAGCTATTTGAGAGCTGTTGCGGATTATTTTTTTTACGACTATTGAAATAAAAAATAGTTTAGAAAAATAATTTCTGTAGGAAATAATGTGTTGTTAACATCGCATCGAACTTTTTAAAAATATTCTCATGTAATAAGTAATTTTATTGTAATTTAATATATACTGTTTGTTACACTTGTTTGATTAGTTGTGTTGTTGTTTTGCGGTCACCGGAAGTGGTCTAGTCCGGCGCATGCGCAGTGTGGAGGGCAGCGCTAGCCTTGCAGAGGATCATAAGCGCGAGGAGTTTCTTTAGCTTTAATTATTCAAACTGTTAATTAGTGTGTTTATGAATCTACGCAATGGCGGGAATTAAAGGTGAGCACATTAAGCTGTGTGTGTGAGAGTGTGTATTAATGAAGCGAAAGATGTTTGATGTTTATTAGCGGCCGCAGATTTACATCCTCCAACCAAACAAACATCGCCTCTGTTTGAATTGAAAATATATAAAAGAAACACATACATTTGAACATAAATTCTCAATATATTTGTGACCTATTTTCTATAATCCTATAAAGTTGGAAACATCCATTAATGTTGACATGTGAATATATAATTATATATATATATATATATATAATTATATATTCACATGTCAACATTAATGGATATACATACATATATATGTATATGTATATATATATGTATATGTGTCTGTGTGTGTGTATATATATATATATATATATATATATATATATATATATATATATATATATATATATATATATATATATTATATTACACAAATATTTATTTAGAGTTTTAAACTCTGACATTTAAAACTTATATCTGCTCTTGCTCTCTCAGCTCTCATCAGTCTGTCGTTTGGAGGAGCGATCGGCCTGATGTTCCTCATGCTGGGCTGCGCTCTGCCCGTTTATAAGTAAGTGTCACATGATGTTGGGGTGGTCATGTGATCTGCTGCATGTGTGTGCTGCTTGTTCATGCGCTGGTGTTTCTGTGCAGTAAGTACTGGCCTCTGTTCCTGCTCTTCTTCTACATCCTGTCACCCATCCCGTACTGCATCTCTCGACGCGTGGTGGACGACACTGACTCGGCTAGTAATGCCTGCAAAGAGCTGGCCATATTCCTGACCACGGGGATCGTCGTATCGGCCTTCGGCCTGCCCGTCATATTCGCCCGCGCCGCTGTGGTAAATATCAGACCTTCCTGTTAAAGTCAACATGAAACACAGTTGAGTTCTGTCAGGTGGAACAGCATATTCAAATATTCAACAAGAGTAAATGTTGGGATGTTTGGAATTGATTATCAAGGCAAACATGGGTTTAATATCTACAACAGAGCTGTTATTGGGACATTAGGAAGCTGCTTACCGATTATCATACTCATCAACACAAATGCATGACCACAAAGTGAGTATATCAGACATTAGCAGAGCTAACGTTCAACATGTACGCTGCTATAGCAGGAAAATCAGTCCATTTCTCCTTCATATTCTGTTCTGCTGATGTTGTCTCTGTCTCTGCACTTATATTTTTAAAGAGCACTTGTACATGCTTTTACACTGCAATTACAATTGCATAATGTTGTGAGATTACCGTTTTAAATTTGGAATATAGAAATGATATTTTAAATGTGAAACAAAAACCACCAGTAGGTGGCGGCAAGTCGCTGTAGTAATGAGTGAGTCATTGATTCAATCGATTCATTCAAAATGGCTGATTCATTCAGGAATGAAGTAAGTGACTGGCTGTGTTTGAAATCACCCCCATACCCTCATTCACTATTCCTTACATTAGTCCACACTTAAAGGGGTGCGTGAAAACAAGTACGTGAATTCAGACACTGAGTGTTTGCATAGTTTGTGCTGTTTAATAATCAATTGAAACTTAGCAAACTGGCAGCTCCAGTAGCAATGAAATGGTTAATCTTGAAGTCTGTAATGGGAACTACCATGTATAAACCTTAATTAAAGGGTTAGTTCACCCAAAAATGAAAATAATGTCATTTATTACTCACCCTCATGTCGTTCGTAAGACCTTCTTTCATCTTCGGAACACAAATTAAGATATTTTTGATGAAATCCGATGGCTCCGTGAGGCCTCCATAGCCAGCAATGACATTTCCTCTCTCAAGATCCATTAATGTACTAAAAACCTATTTAAATCAGTTCATGTGAGTACAGTGGTTCAATATTAATATTATAAAGCCACAAGAATATTTTTGGTGCGCCAAAAAAACAAAATAACGACTTATTTAGTGATGGCCGATTTCAAAACACTGCTTCAGGAAGCTTCGTAACTTTACGAATCGAAACGGTGGATTTCAGCAGTTTGACGGTTTGGTACACGATCCGAATCCCTGATTGGACACAAAAGATTTGTAAAGCTCCGGAGCTTCATGAAGCAGAGCTTTGAAATCGGCCATCACTAGAAATTAAGTAATTAGTTTGTTTTTTTCGGCGCACAAAATGTATTCTCGTCGCTTCATAATATTAATGTTGAACTACTGTGCTCACATGAACTGATTTAAATATGTTTTTAATACATTAATGGATCTTGAGAGAGGAAGCACCATTGCTGGCGTTGCAGGCTTCACTGAGCCACCGTATTTCATCAAAAAGATCTTAATTTGTGTTCCGAAGATGAATGTAGGTCTTACTGGTGTAGAATGACATGAGGGTGAGTAATTAATGACAGAATTTTCATTTTTGGGTGAACTAACCCTTAAAGGGGGAACTATTATGCCCCATTTTACAAGATGTAAGATGTAAGTCTTTGATGTCCACAGAGTGTGTATGTGAAGTTTTAGTTCAAAATAACCCACAGATAATTTTTTATAGCATGTTAAAATTGCCACTTTTTGGGGTTGAGCAAGAACGTGCCGTTTCAGTGTGGGCCCTTTAAATGCAAATGAGCTGCTGTGCTCGGCCTGAGAGGGCGGAGCTTCAAGAGCTGATTCTCTGGTGTCAGGAGTCAATCAGAACGCACTATAATGCCAGAAACTGCGAATATATGCTGCATGGAGATAGAACAGGTATAGTTTAGTTGAATAATGGTTATAACTTATATTGTCGTCTTGTTTTTATCCACTATATTAGTACAAATCTGTTGTACCAGACCCGTTAAGCTTTACCAATGAGTTTTATGAAGTTTATTGTACTTCACAAAATATGAAGCATCTGTTTTCACTCTAGAAAATCACTTTAAGAGCTTAATAAAACACAGTGCAAGTGTGCATTAAAGTATTATCCATAAACTCTCTCTCTCTCCTTTGTATTATCATCAACATACACAGCGAATTACACAGAAACACTCGTTACAACTAACAGTAAACAAATATATAAAGACCTTAAACCTTTTTGGGTGGTGCTTAATAAACTGGTAAACTTTATATCCGTAAATCAACTCCAATGAACTGTAATAAAGTGCTCTCACCTTCATTACTGCTGTATCCAGTATCACTCTGGAGACTGTAAGCTGGATCACAAACTGATCTATCCTTGAGTAACACATTTTTAGCACAACCTCTGTTTTGTATTGTGTCTTTGTATTGACATTCATTCACAAGTTCCGTTGTGAAATGGTTCGCGCAGACATAAACAAATTTCAGTAGAGATGAGGGAGCATTTTCTTTGAAAATAAAAATGAATCCACCTTGTCTTCAGAGGCTCAGATTTAGGGAGTAAATGGAGAGAGTTATGTGGATTAATCCATCCAGCTACAGAACACCTAAAACGCTTGGGAGACGTTCTCGTCAGTGCAGCAATGGCGGACTGTAAACTCGCTGTGAACTCGCTCAGGGCGGATCTATGTTAAAACGACAGTGTCTGTCAACATTTGTGGGCGGGGCCTGTGGCTAATGTGATGTCACACTGCTAGGGATCTGGAAATGGCTTGTTCTGAGACACTGCTTATGATTTATGGGGATTTTAAAAAAAAAAGGACGGAGTGGATTTTTATCATTATAGGGTGGTTGTGTACACACACTGCCAACACACATTTATGTTCAAAAGTGAATTTTGCATAATAAAATGAATTTACGCTGTACCCACATTGGACCAACGGTTTGGAAAATGAACGAAAGGATGGATGATTCTTCTGGTCAGACATGGGAATTAATTTGACGTGTGACTCACAGTGCATTATGGCTATTATCTAGTTGTTGTGGGTACATCAGTTGTACACTCATTATTGAGGTGCATTATGGGATTGAGTGAGTGCACTTGATAATGTCTACTATGGTTTCGGACACCACTACAAATGGCTGTTCCCTCCTGTTTAAGGGTATAGGGGGTAATTTATATTTTTTAAGGTGCACTTGTGCATGCATTTACACTGCAATTAAAATTGCGTAAAAAATGTTGATTATTGTTTTAAATCTAAAAATTTGAATATAGAAATGATAGGAAAAAATAGAATATTTTAAAAATGAAAATCAGTGGCGGAAAGTCGCTGTCTTAAAAAATGAGTCATTGAATCATTGACTCACCCAGTTTGTTCAAACATTCAGATTAATTCGGTAACAAAATACCTGTGCGTTGCTGCAGAGACGCAACATGGGCTTTGTTTGGAACTATTTTCCCAGCAAAACAAAGACTCTTTTGTCTCTACAATTTAAGTCACTTAATACAAACTTATTGTTTATTTAATTGTGGCCCTGACACGAAGAAAAGTCTGGCGCAGCATGTGAAACAAACCACACATGGAGCGTTCATTCACGTTCGGTTAATGGATATTGTCAGTCCAGCCCTATAAATATCGAGCAGTGATCTCAGGCCGTTAGATATCACCTTGACTCTTTAAATGTGAAAGCATGGATTGATGAGATTGATTTCCAGATGGTTGCCTGAATATTTAATGTGATTGTCTGCAGATCGAGTGGGGAGCCTGTGCGCTCGTCCTGACGGGAAACATTGTCATCTTCGCCACCATCCTGGGCTTCTTCCTGGTCTTTGGGTCGAACGATGACTTCAGTTGGCAGCAGTGGTGAAGCGCCGCGTCTGGACTGTTTCTTCTCGATGCAGCGTCACTATGATACTGTTACAGCAGTTTGTTTTACTCTGACATTATTGTTTTTATTTATAACTGCCCTCCATTGATAGATGCAAGAAATCAGTGCAATAATTTTGTTTGATTTTAGATTTGTCTGACATCAGATTGTTTTATTGTTTTTTTTCTTTTTTTCATTTCATGCACGACTGAATTCAGGTGGTCAAACAAACACTGGTGGCATCAGATTGTTTCGTCCGAGCATTTCATTGTACGCACGCACTCCTTCTTTCTGAAACCGGAAACATTTCAGCATCTCATCCGTCTTCAGCTTTATGACTCTGATGTCTTTTCTGTTACCAGCTTTGCTTTTTTTTTTTTTATTCAGAACTTATTTATTTGTTCCTGTCTTGTTTTCTCTTTGATGGCGCATTAAACATGAGATTGTAGAATGAAGCTCATTATGTTCATGTTGATTTGAATGATTCTGTTAGTTTGTTTTTATTGCATAGTGATGCTTTTAGCATTGTGAGGTTTCCAGATTTCCCAGACACGTTTCTTTAAAAAACAAAACAAACAAAAAAATCAGTAACTTTATCAGCTAACTATGAAATTGAGATCATGATCGATTTAAAAGCATGTAGACTAGCTTATATTCATAATTTAAGGTGTAAATTCAAAAATAAACACCAAATCATGCGAGTTTCTATAAATCTCCCCGAAACTAATCAAGAAGCAGTTGGTCTGTGTTTCCAGACGCCAAGGGTTTAAAGTCAACATGAAATCAACATGGACACTTTCATTCATTTCTGCTCTTATCGTCAATGATTAATCAGAGCACACTATTCCAAAAAAAAAAAAGATTGGCCTTCGTAATCTTTAATCAAAATGTAATGCTTTTAAACTGATGTAGAGATACTTTTCTCCACTACCTGATTCCTCAATGATAAAATCAAGTATACTTTTTTCACAAATCTGTCGTCAGAGGTTGAATGGGTTGTAAATGCAGTTTCATGTTGACTTTAACGCTTTGATGAGATGTTCTGTTATTTTATATCTCACTGTTTGTGCAGAAACGGCACAAGTAACATTGTGACTTTCTCCCCCTCTTGTTCTTTTTTTAAATAAATGCCATTTTTGAAAAAAAAAAAGAATTTTACTTTTGTTGTACACCACCTCTGACCTTTTGCTCTGTTCCTGTTCAGATTTTGCTGGCGACCTCATCCTTTAATAATCACACAAATAATAATATACAAAATCTTGAAACACAAAGGCCTTAGGCAGGTTTTCTCTTCTGTCAGTATGGAATGGGTTTGTCAGTGTGGAATGAGGGAGAGTCGCTGCAACACGCCTGCGTTACAGAAACACCTGCGAGATTTAACTCGGATTTCATGAATAATTCACATTTGCATTAATCTAAGATAAAACGTGCAAAGACTTGCATGCCAGTTTCATTCCAAATTCGGATTACTGTACCTGGATGATTTACTTATTTTGTACAATACTTATGATTCACTGATTCTTACTTATGATTTACTTTAATTTTTTAGCTATCTTTATTCAATAAATTTTCTGCCATTTTGAATTTTGACAGTTTGTCCGATTTTCACCAAAATTGGATCAGATAATCTTTAAACCATGCTGGCAAAAAGTTATTAAAAGCTTTTTAATTAACCCAACCATTCTTGAATAACACACAAATTTGACGAAGAGAACACCAAATTGGATGTAAGGCTATCGGTATATCGGGATATATCGCCCTCCGAAGGGCACTTCGGAGTGAAAATAATCATGGCTGCCATATTGAAGGGTTATTCCAAATCGAAGTGCTCAAAACTGGTCACTTCAAAGGGCCCCCATAATCCTTTGCACAGGGAAGTTGTTTGGCGTCACAGAATGGGTACAGGAGTCTCGGAGTTTGATTTTACCTACAAATGTATTTTTCTATACTACTGTAATATTTATACGAGTTAGATTTGGTACATTATTATGGTCAAAACGATATTGTACTTCAACAAAAATACTTTACAGCTCCCTTTATTAGTCCAGTCAAATGTTTCAATTACATAGACACAATATACAATATGCAATAAACCAAAAATGAATAAACTAACGTTAAACAAAAGGCGCAGCTTGCACAATCTACTCCTCCTTGATTGTCTTGTTAAGAGGATGCAGAAGTGCGTTACAAAAACATTTTTTTTTTTGACCCCTACACCCTTCATGCCTTTGAAGCTCTCACTCCGGAGGGTAAACCCTTTGAAGGGATTGAGACAAGTCTTGGTATGTCATTACAAGCATGACCCGAGGCAGCATTTCAGCGCAGCGCCACCTACTGATCAAGAGATATGAAAACTGTCTACTTTTGCTTATAACTTCTGGACCGTTTGCCCAAAAATCATGAACATTTAATTCAATGAGATGAATGATACAGAATTTTCCCATAACAGCCATTTTGAATTTTGTAATAAAATGCTGTATTTTACAAACGCATTAGCATATTATTACAAAAATTGGTATGTGTCATCGGAACCATGCCCTGTAGGTACTCAAAAAGTTTCAGAACAGTGCCACTTTCTGGTCAATTTATAATGAAATTTTAATAAATGTCAACTTTTGATTCATTTTAATGAAATGGTCTTGGTATATCCCTTGAGTCATATTGAGAACAATGATACCAATTATGCTATACTCAGTCAAACTTTCTGTCCACCATGTTGAATTTTTTTTTTAAACTATTTTTTCGAACTCCTCTTAGACCGTTGGTATGATTTTCACTAAAATCAGCTTGGCATGATGCCAAGCTTATTCTGGGACTGTAACTCAGCGACACTTTGCCATATTGACACCGAATTTTGCATTTGTCAGTAGCTGTGTTTCCATTACAGATTTGCGCAAAACTTTTGCGATATCTTCTAAATGTTGATAAAAAACTATTACAAAATGATGGCGTTTCCATTAACCGATGTTATGCGACTAAAACTCTCGCAGAGTCATTTTCCTCTTGCAATAAGTCATTTTCTAAAAGATACTTCTTTCTGAGAGCTTTATTTGCTATCTTTACAGAATGATGATGTGACTGTAAGTAAATGCGAAAAAACTGTTTCCATTGCAGTTTTTGCGAAATATTTATTTTTCGAATTGCCTGAAAAACCACCTCATGCGAGCATAAAAACCTTTTTGTGATATTTGGGAGTTTTTGTGAAATTCACGAGTTTCTATTGAGCATAATTTCAATTTGAAATTACAATTTGCGCAATTTGAAGGGTAATGGAAATGCAGCTATTGTCTCCTTACGCTGACCACACAACATCAATTTGGTAACAGCGCCACCTAATGGTCAAAAGTGATAAGCAATTTAATCATATTACAAGTGATTGTATTTGTGATTTTTCAGCCATTTTGACTAATATAATATAAAAATGTCTTCAATTACTCATTGTTTTGCTGTGAAGCTCCCAGCCATGCTTGCATAACTCAACATGCCTTTTTTATGTTTGGCCCCTTAATTGTTGCTTGCAGCTATATTATTTTTAAATGATTTTGCACTGAAATATGAGTGGGACACATTCCTGACAGGTTTCATGAGAGTTTGTGTGTGAGTGTGTGTGTGAATTTGAATATTTGGAGAGAAAGAAAGAGCGTTTTCTTCCCCCTGAAGCGAAAGAGATCCATCAACATGTTTCAGAGCTGTAGTGAAGGACTGAGAGACGAACAGATCAGATCAGAACACACTGGAGGTTATGAGGAGATTTTTCAGAGTTGACAGAGATGAAGATTACGGACAGATTCAATATCTCACTGCAAAATGCATCCGACTGTCTCAGGAGAAAGGTAAGAGTCCAAATGATCCAATTCAAAGATGGAAACCAAGTTTTAGACTGATTCAAACCCATTAAGATGATGCAGGTAGATCAGCTTAACGAGTGAGCTGAAAACAGCAATATTCATTTTTGTTTAAATGCATATATTGCTAAAATTCTGTAATTTATTTGACTTATCTTGTAGTTTCTAGTATATTTTGTTGGCGGCACTTTACATTAAGGTCCCATTTGTTAACTTTCATCGATGCATTAACTAACAATAACAATGAGCAAAACTTTTGTTACAGCAATTTCTTAAAGGGATAGTTCACCAGAAAATGAAAATTTTGTCATCATTTACTCACCCTTAAGTTGTTCCAAACCGTTATGAGTTTCTTTCTTCTATTGAACACAAAAGAAGATATTTTGAAGAATGTTGGTAACCAAACAGCTGCTGGACCCCATTCTTCAAAATATCTTCTTCTGTGTTCAAAAGAAACTCATACAGGTTTAGAACAACTGATGAGTGATTAAACAATGACATGAACTATCCCTTTAATACAAACACAACTGTGTTAAAGGGATAGTTTGTGTTAATGTTAGCTCAGGTCCTTTAAATAATATTGACGGATAAGTTATTGAAATTAACATTAACTAATGCTAATATATGCTTTATAAGTATTTTTATTGTTAGCTCATGTTTTGGGACCTTATTGTAAAGCGTTAATTAGGCTAGGCGGCTACTTGTTTATTTGCATTATAACTTTCTTTACTTGACTATTTTCACACAATTTCTCATTATGCGTAGCTGTGCTTGAAAAACTTCAGCAGTTTTGGTCATGCACACAACTAAAATGACTAGTTAGGGTTAGTTTGCGATTTCAGATGATTTAGCAGTTTTTTTCCCCCCGATTCGCAGCGATCGCTGATCAGTAATGCAGTGCGCATGCGTGTGTGTGTTGCAGCAGCGCTCCAGCGCGAGCTGCTGGTGTCTCGAGAGCGGCAGCAGGCTCTGCAGGCGGAGATGGAGGCTCTGTCAGTGCGAGTGTGTCATAAGCAGCAGATCTGCGTTGAGCTGAGCATCAAATACGAGCAACTGCTGGAGCGATTTCAGCAGCAGCAGGTACAGCCGAACACAAACCACATTAATATGTGAGATTGTACACTGTAAAAAAGTAGTTACTTAAAAAAATATTAACTTATAAATTCATGAAACAAGTTGCACTCGTTTTTACTTCTCTTTTGTGACATATATCGAGTGAAATGGCCTCTCGAACAAGAACAAATGTAGGGCGCGGCTTGATTTTGTCCTTGGGGAATGGACTACATGCACGGCGTTCTTTAGAACTTCCGCATGGGAAAACTTCCGGTGAGATGTTACATGGTTATATGCTGGTGTGTTGAGTATCAGTAGTGTAATACTTAATTTATAATCAGAATATAGTAACTTAATTAGTCAGGCAAGGCATTAATTTAGTTATTCAAACGTAAGACAGCATACAAAATAAATAAATAAAGACGTACCATAAGACTTTTTAAAAAAAGCTTCAAAAATTAAATATTAATTGTGCACTTTAGTTAGATTAATTGAATAAAATGTGTGTTTTCACAAGTGTGCTGAAATCATTGATCTTGCGCTGCACTGACTGACAGCTGCTGTGATTATAAAGGGAAAGTGCGGTGTTCGCAATAAGAAAAGTTATTGTTTTTCATGAGTTTTTTTAGTATTTCATACTTCACATTGACAAATGTATTTTTAAATCTAGTTATTTTATAATGTTTAATATTTAGTCAAAAACTAGGTGAATGAAACGATTAGAGGAAATGGCTGATGTATGCGCAAATAAATGATACTTTGCCGCCACCTACTGGTTAAAGTGGTAATTATTGTCTTTTTTATTTTTACATAAGTGTTTTCTATCATATGTTGAATTTCCTACATTTTTAAACATTCAGTTTTACAATGAGGACAATCTCAGAAGGATGAACAAATAATGTTTGCAGTGATCACATTAAAAATAACATTTGAAGTGCTGGTGGAATTAAAGTCTAATTACAGACACAGCGTTTTTAAACGGTCCCAGTAGCTTCATCTTTATCGCAATCAATAAAACTGGTTTATTGGCAAATTAGGTAAATGCGCTAACTGCATTTAAATATGAATGCAACATTAAAAAGTCAACCATTGATGGTTTTGTGGGTCGATGTACAACGACTACAGAATGCCCGAGCTGGCTTAATGACAACCAGCAAGTAACCGTGCATATAGTCCATTGATTAGATGGTTGTGGTTTGCTATTGGTGCACATGTGAGTTACAGGTTGCCCCGCCCTCGCGCCAGTAAACACGTCATCAGAGAAGAGATGTTGCTGCAAGAGGGAGAGGAAGTTATTTTGTTTAAAAGCTTATTGTAGCAATATTACACACAGTTCAATACTATTAAAAACATATGCAGTGTACAGTAAATAATGTGCAATATGGCAGCAGTCCATATATAACCTGTGTGTGTGTAGGAACAGGCTGATGTCCTACAGCAGCGTGTGCTCTCTGTGACGGAGGACAGGCTTAGAGACTCGTCACTGCTGTGTCTGCAGCTGGAGCAGGTGAGCTGTGATTTACAGCAGCTGCAGGGCTCAGAGACGCAGCTGATGGGCCTGGTGGAGGAGCTGCACCAGGAGGCCCAGCTCAGAGCCCAGCAAGCTGAGGTCCTGGAGACGCGGCTCCGCGAGGAAACTCAGTCAAAGGCACAGCTAGTAGAAGACTTAGAGATGCAGCTAAACAGGTATCTGCGTGAAACGTGTAAGAAACATGATTCTTTTATACACAGCTATTGTATATCAAATATGATCTTCACAGTCCGTATGACAGACACATAGTATTTTTTGCTTGATCAGTAAATCCCTGGAGCTGGTGGAGCTGCAGATGTCGCATGAAGCCCTGCGGCAGGATCTGTGTGATCAGCACAGCGCCCACCAGAGGATGGTGGAGGAACTGCGGCAAGAGAATTCAGAGAGTCTCGGCAAACTCCGTGAAACGGCCGAACAGTTCGAGTGGCTGTGCGAGCAGCAGCGGAGCTGGATGAGCTGTGTGAAGAGGTTCTGTTTGCTCTATTTCGGAACATGCTTCGTAAAGCTTCCAAACCTTTGCGAATCGTTTGTTTCAAACCAGGGATTCGGAGCACGTATCAATTGCCAAAGTAGCGTGATTTCAGTAAACGAGGCTTTGTTACATCGTAACTGTTACAAAATTTCAATGGTTCGCCACTAGGGGGCGATGATCTTGTGAACACACAAACCAGCGACTCTATATGATTTTACCTGATCTCGGATAATTTTGTAGAAATTTCATGACACATTTGTATAATATAAAGGAAGAGTTGTAGTTAAAAGTCACTTATTGGTCTGATTAACCAAACTATAATTTAATAAAATATCACACATTATAAGGACTTTAATCATATTATATGATTTATTAATTTAATAATAGATTACACCTTCAATAAAACATTTGTAACTGGTTTGTAAAAGGTGTTTTTATGCATGTTTGGGCTGAGTTTTTGCTGCATTTACACCGTTCTGACCACCGTGTGGGGCGTTTTGACAGTTTCAAAACAGTAAATCATTTTGCGAAGCAGTTGGTTTAATTGATTCAAAGTTTCGCAAAGCTTCGTTTCCCCCACCACTATTTATGGAAGCTTGTTTTCTGCCACTGAATAAAAATCAAAAAGGTAATTGCGACTTTTTATCGCACATAGGCATGTGACCGTATCAAATTTTCATGTTGTGATTAATTGCTGAAGCTTACGGTATTACCACGATATTGAAATAAGTTGTCATAGTATAACAGGTTTAAGAACTCTTTTTGTAATAACAAAAATAACTCTGAATGTTTAAATACAGTACACAAAAAAATATATAAAGTAAAATTTTCAAACAGATTAAAGTGCAAAAGAATTTGGAGGGTATAAAGAACAACAGGAAACACTTTACAATAAGGTCTCATTATTTAATGCATTAACTAAGATTGAGCAACATTTGTTACAGAAAGTATTATTTTTTGTTAATGTTAGTTAAGAAATACAACTGATCATTGGTTTTATCTCAGGTCCAATAAATAAGTTCTTTTGATTTTAATAATGTTATTAAACAGTAACTAAGAAACTCACATTAACTAAGAATAATCAATGGTTTATAAGTTTTTTTCATTGTTAGTTTGGTAATAATGAATTAACATGTTAACTAAAAAGTTGTACTGAACAATATCAAATAATCACAACATTTCTAATCATTAGAGCATGTTGTAGCCCAGATTAAAATATAAAAATGTTTAAGTTTGAAAGTAAATAGCCTAATAAGTCTTTGGTGCTGTGATGAACAACATTGAGTTTACAAAAAAAATGAACGGCTGTTTGAGGCTTTTTAAAAACTGTTCACTAGCAACTGCTTTGTTTTGTGGGGTTTCCGGGGTAACCGCTGCATTTCTGCTGTTCCATCAGCGCCCTCTGCTGTCAGAGAGTGAACGTGCACTTTCATTCAGCGCGTCTCCTTCACTCGTTCCGTCATGTGCTTCTCGTGCACGTTAGGCTTGTTTACATCTGAGCGCGTGTCCCTTTGACGCAGAATACAGTGATGTTGTGCATTTTAAACGGTTGATGGGGAAAGTATTATTAAATGCATTATAAAAATTTTAATAACTGGTAATAAATTATTATTTACGATAATGAAGTTTTTTGAAGTGTCTATGATAACAATATCATGCATATTCATTATCGTGATATGTCGCATTACTGAATACACAATTGTGAGAAAAAAAAACAGAATTACCAGATATAAACTTGCAATTATGAGAAAAAAAAAGTTAGAATTGTGAGATAAAAAGTAGCAATTATCTTTTAAATTGTTTTATTCCCTGGCGGAAACCATAACTATTCACTCATTTGTAAACTGCTGAAAATGAGCATATGTCACACGAAACATGTTTTTAGATTCCAGTGCACTTCTTTTCCATTGTTTTTCAATGTAAACATGCTAGACGGACATTTTTAACTGTTGCACTCGCGTCTTTTGCGTCGTCTCAGCTTTCTAAAAACATGCCACTCAACTTAAAAAAACACATCTCTAGACCTTGCACTTTTTTCATTCCGCTGACCTGCATCTCGTGTTTTTAGCAGCACAAACGTTTCATTACGTTTCATCCAGTTGTTTTTGAATGCTAGGATGCATGTGAACTGTGAACAGTGAACAGCCCCCTAAAAAGGGAAATGAAGCTGTTTTCTGCAGGTGAGCAGGTGTGTGTGTGTGTGTGTGTGTGCAGGTTTAAGGACTGTCTGTCAGGTGAGAAGGAGTCCCTGGAGCTGCAGGTGAAGAGGTTGCAGGTGGAGTTGGATGCTGTCAGGAAGACTGTGAACTCCGACTGTCCCTCAGAACCCCTCAGAAGGTCACTTTTTATTTTATTTTTTAATTTATAATATTATAAATGTGCTATGATTTTTCTCTTTTTCTCACAGATGGGATGATGAGAGGATATCTGACCTCCAGGCTGAAGTGGACCAATGGAAAAGACTGTATGAAGACCTGCTTAAACTCACCACACAGCAGGTACACACACACACACACACACACACACACGTTCACAAACCCTGTCTGAACAAATACACATCATAGTTTTATAATATTTATGTGGTTTTGTCAGGGCCAGCGGGCAGCAGATGGACACCTCAAACCCCCGTGAGGATCCAAACACAGACGACAGCTTCACATCACACACTGACCCATCTGTAGTTCGGTTTAAATCATTGTTATGAAAAAAGGGAGATGTTCAGATCGAGTTATTCGTCGCAGTCTGTCATGATCTGGTCAGTAGTTCTGTTCTGTGGTTTAGTTCTTTTTGTTTTGCTGTTTGTTCTCTGATTCAGTGACACTTTAAAGTCACCAGAATTACTATAAACCCTAAATGATAAATCAGGATTATTAATTTTATGCAAGTGACCAGTGTAAGGTTGGAGCTGTTTAGCTATGATACAAAAGTTTGGAATAATGATGTTTATGAAAGAGTCTCTTCTGCTCACTAAGGCTGCGTTTATTTGATTAAAAATACTGTAAAAATAGTGAAATATTATTGCAATTGTAAATATCTGTTTTCTATGTGAACATATAGTAAAATGTAATTTATTTCTGTGATCAAAGCTGAATTTTCAGCATCATTACAGAAATCATTCTGATAAATTTGATCAATCCCAAACTTTTGAATAGTGTGTGTCAGTTTGTTAAATAGATTATTTGAAGTCTCCATCACATGCACACACAGTTATCAGTGGTTGTGAGAGTGTTCAGACACTAGAGGGTGATGTTCCTCCACTGACAGACACACCAAACCTCAAGCAGCAGCTCAAGAACTGTAATGTATTTCACATCTTTCCAAATATGAGCACAACTAGACAGAGTCATCATAGTGCTGGAGCTCTTGACTGAAGCAGATGTCATTGTCCTTAAGTCACCTCTGATCCATCTCGACTCGTACTGTCTCGTCATCTGTGTCTGACAGCAGGAATGTGTTTCCCAATGATCCATAAAGCACAGCACAAACTCATCGTGCAACACTAACATCACACAGTCTCCAATACACTTTTACTGGGAAGTTCATATTATTTAATACTGTGTTAAAGTTATTAAAATCCAATGCATGGAAGACAAAGAAAACCAGATGTAATACCACTGCGTAACCACTAGATGCCTGTATAGCCTATATGCAAAAAGTGCTGTGTTTCCCCTAGTTTATAATAAAAGTATTTTTAGACATAATTACTTGCTTTTGTACCATTCTGATTGACCCTCTGCCATTGTTTGTTTGAGGGTCACACTTGTTCACGGTCAAAAGTGACCAAGCACCTGAAATTTAACTTTTTTATTTTCAGTAAAATCAATGTAATATATTTTTGTTCATTTTGTATTTTTTTATTTTGTATTTTGACAGAATTTCATGGTACTAATTAATAATTATGCGATAATTGTAATGTTTTCCCATTGAAAATAATACGATTTTTTCATTTATTTTATTACTTCTCAAATAAAGCAGTATTTCATGTTAAAGGTGCAGTATGTAATATTTTTAGTCCGCTAGAGGCCTATTCAAAACAAAGGCGTAGCTTGGTGACGGCAAGTTTGAGCGCGGAATCAAGGGATATGTGGTCTTCACTTTACAGCCGGTGGAAACAATCGGAATCGGACTCAGGAAGAAATCATGTTCATGGATGTGATTATTAAGGTTACTGTAGTATGAAGCAGAGCAGGAGTGAGTGTTGTGGAGCTGAACGAGGAGCTGGAGCGATTGATCAACACACGCCTCACGAGCAGCGGGACTTTTATTATGACACAGTCGCTTTTCCGGTCATGAGTATGAGGAAACGCAGCTCTGTTTATCATATTAGATACATTTGAGAGTGTTGAAAATGATGTTATAACGTTACTCTGTGCGTTCGCTCGGCGGCTGCTGTGAGACACTGTTACACACTGCAGTAAGATAGATCCATTTTACAATATCAGATTAAATGCTGGATGATTGTGTTGATAAATGACATGCAATTAATTTAAAAACGTATTGTATGATGGAGAAAATGCTGTATTACTGTTACTAAAAATAAATCTGCATCTGATTATGCTATGTTAGCTACTTCACAAAATAGTGTTTTTCTCTGAGGCATGGTAAAGCATGGTACTTGCAGAAAATCTAATTAGATTTAAACAATAAGACTAAACGTGTTGAGCCATATAACAATAATTAGTTTTCTGTCTATAAATATATCAAAACAGTTGTTCCCTTGTCTAATAAAACATGTAAATATTAAAGCGTCTTTGGTGTTTCCATGGTTTCTACAAAATAAAACCGGAAACCGAGGGTAACGCGGGTATGACGCCATTGACAGGCGACTCCTCACACGAATTTTCTCACGATTTACAAATAGTTGCAAACATTTGGGATGTTATAAGTACTCAAGTGAACAAAATATATAACACTGGCCTAGTGCTTTTTGGATATTTTACTGCAAAAATCTTACATATTGCACCTTTAAAATAGAGACAATGCCTTTAAAATCCAATTTTTGAGGCAGATTAGTGCCATCTGGTGGGAGTAAAAAAAAAAAGAAAAACATCTGTAATGCTGTGGTGTAACCACTAGATTCCTATATAGCTTTACATGAAAAGGCTTATAAATTCTCTAGTTGTTTTTAGACATAAATTCTTATTTTAAGTTATTGATTTGAATATATATTTAGACATTCTCAACGACAACATTTTGTACAGGTTTAGATTTTTTTGGTTTGAAATATTGATTTGAAGTGTCAGTTTTTGCATTAATTTTACTAGTCAATCACACAAGGACATTTTGTTACACATTAAAATGAACAGGAATGCTTTATCAGAGGTTAATCAACCTGATTTCAGCCTCTTATTTGAGTCTTCTGGCTCAATTTTGCCATATTGTTACAGCCACACCAGTTCATTTGTGTGAGTGAGTGTGTTTGTCTGTTTTGTACTCTCAATGTTTTAGAGTGTAACCCCTTCCATGGTGTCTGTGTTTTTACTGCATTGTGGCTGAATTATTCATTTTATTTCCATAAAAGTCATTGAGTTTCGTACCATTCCGATGAAGTCAAAACATTTTTTTTTTTTGGTCTAAAATGACTGAACAACACTAGAGGGTTATGAGAAACATTTGCTTTAACACCATTACATTACCAACTAGCTCGTGTTTACTTAGAAAAACATTGGAAGTGCAGCGCAGTGAAATGGAAAAACGTGTTCTGTGTGAACGGGTCCTTTACGCTAGCATAGGATAATCAGTTTCAATCACTTATTTTTGTTTATGTGGAATTATATTTACTACTAAATGCTCTCCAAAGGCAATTTATTTGACAAATCATGTGCTGAAACCTCTTTACATATACATTTTATTCATTTAGCTGTCCTCTCCATCTGTGAATCTGTAATAGTGTAGATGTGAAGAGAGTCCAGGACTGTAAGGGTTAAGAGAGGCAGGGAGTCTGGATGCCTTGTACCTTCATTACGTAGAAAAACAGACATGTCTTGTAAGACTGATTTCCCCGGTGATGTCAGGGATTTTCAAAGTCCCTTGTGTTTAGGGAACAGGACTGTTGTATATGATTCAAAAATATTATTATGGAGAGCTGCTTCCACACGCTTATATCAATAACAAAGCTGCCATCTCAAACAGATGTTTGGAGCGATTCATTCGATCCAATCAATGTGTCGGACTGTTATGATGTTGTCATAGAGACGCCCTCTGCTGGTGGATGCTGGAACTGCGTCTTGAGTAACCTCATTTACCAACAGGTGTGAGTCTTGAAAAGCCCCTTTCAAACAGCAAAACTGATAGGAGCAGCTCCGGCGGAAAACAGTGACTGGATCCAGAACCTTCAGATGACACACAGCTCATGTCTCAGTCGCTTTAAGGTACTGAAACCACACATGAAACCCCGCAATACACAGTGTGGCAGCGATAAGTTTAAAGCAAAGTCCAAAAGTTGTTTGAATCTGCGGCCATCTTTGAAACGCCTCTCGGTCATGCAAGTGCAGATCCTATCTCTTTGAATGAGGAAACATCAAATTCTCCAAAGCTGTTTGCCAAGCTTTCGATTAAATTTCATATTTGAAATCACCAGTGAAAACGGTCTCATAGATGTTGTTTCTAAACGCTCGAATTGTGACAAAAAACAGCATTTTCATGCTGGATTAAGTTAATGTGCATGGGCAATCCTAAGCGCGTCTTTATTGAAAGCGTGTGTCTGACTGTTTCTATTGGAACCGGAGCTTCTAACATCAATGTCCTAACTACACGCGACGCGACATGTGATAAAAGGTATCTTTTCCATGTTAAAGGTGCAATATGTAAGAATTTTGCAGTAAAATACCCAAAAACCACTAGGACAGTGTTATATATTTTGTTCACTTGAGTACTTACAATATTTTCAACACGCTCAAATGTATCTAATATGATAAACAGAGCTGCGTTACCTCATACTCATGACCGGAAAAGCGACTGTGTCATAATAAAAGTCCCGCTTCTCGTGAGGCTTGTGTTGATCAATCGCTCCAGCTCCTCGTTCAGCTCCACAACACTCGCTCCTGCTCTGCTTCACACTACAGTAACCTTAATAATCACATCCATGAACATGATTTCTTCCTGAGTCCGATCCCTATTCTTTTGCACCGTCTGTTGAGATGAAGACAACATGTCCCAAGATACTGCTCTAAAACTCGGCGTCATCAAGCTACGCCTTTGTTTTGAATAGGCTTCTAGCGACCTCTAGCGGACAAAATTATTACACATTGTACCTTTAATGTTAAAATCATCTAATGTGAGTTTGAATATCATTCTGTGTTCCTAGCTTTTTAGTTTTAATGAAAACAACAGTGGCTAATTCACCTCAGATCTTGAAAATAAAATGGGCACAAGAACATTAAAACTGTCAATTCATTGCGAACAAAGAAGTGTATTCTATGACAAAGATTGGTTTAGTCACTTCGTATGTACTTTAAATAATGTTTAAATGGTGTAATATTTATGAATTTTACTTTAATATATTTTAACTTTAATTAAATTTTCCCAATAAATAGGCAATAATAAACCTGGTGTCCTTCATGAATCCTGTTCTTTCTGACATTAAAGCACTTGAACACAACGAGCTCGTAATCATGACTTCAGAAGTGGGAAGTAGGAAATTTCCGATAACTCGTGAAGGTAGCATCAGCACTCCAGTTACTCGTCAAGTTTATTTAAATAGCACTTTACACAATAGATTGCTTAAAATCAAGCAGAGGACAGAAGAAATGAACTGGAGAAAATTAAAGGCCCGTTCACACCAAGAATAACTATAACGATAACTGTAACGATAACTATATCATCATCAATGACCAATAACAGTCTGTTTATTCTAAGTTCGCACTGCAGTTTCAAAGTGTGTACAACATGTTTTTGCTGTTCTTGTTGCATTTACACGGCTTTAACCAGAAGATGTCCTCAGCAGGCTATGTTTCGAGTGAATAGCTAGTGCTAATCTAACAGTGAATATACCTGACGAAGTCAATACAGTGAAATAAAAACAACACCTAGTCTTTTTCACTACAACTTCAAAGAAAGCAAGACAGTGTTGCCAAATCTAGCACTGGATACCTGAGGTCATTTTATATCACAATGTTTGCTAGATTGCATAATGATCTCATCGTTAATATTTCTCACCATTTATTCCCAGAGTACGACCAATTCTTTTCCATATATCCATTTTCTTTAAAGTATCATTGAAAAGGGGGTTTGACTTGTCAAACAGTGGTGGATTTTACTGCGATTAACTTCTCCGCGATGTCGTCTGCCATTTTAAATGCGCGAGCCCTTAAAGGAACACTCCACTTTTTTTGAAAATAGGCTCATTTTCCAACTCCCCTAGAGTTAAACAGTTGATTTTTACCGTTTTTGAATCCATTCAGCCGATCTCCGGTTCTGGCGGTACCAATTTTAGCATAGCTTAAGCATATAGTTAATTGAATCTGATTAGACCGTTATCGCGCTTAAAAATCACCAAAGAGTTTCGATATTTTTCCTATTTAAAACTTGACTCTTCTGTAGTTAAATCGTGTACTAAGACTGACGGAAAATGAAAAGTTGCGATTTTCTTGGCTGATTTGACTGGGAACTATACTCTCATTCCGGCGTAATAATCAAGGAACTTTGCTGCCGTATCATGGCTACAGCAGTGCAATGATATTACGCAGCGTCTCTCACAAACGTCTCCATGGTTGCAAGGCACGTTCCCTGTGCAAGCAGGGGCTCACGGGCGCTGCGTAATATCATTGCACTGCTGCAGCCATGGAACGGCAGCAAAGTTCCTTGATTATTACGCCTGAATGAGAGTATAGTTCCTAGCCATATCAGCCTAGAAAATCACAACTTTTTATTTTCCGTCGGTCTTAGTACACGATTTAACTACAGAAGAGTCAAGTCGAAACTCTTTGGTCATTTTTGAGCGCGATGCTAACGGTCTAATCAGATTCAATGAACTATGCTAAGCTATGCTAAAAGTGGTACCGCCAGAACCGGAGATCGGCTGAATGGATTCGAAAATGGTAAAACTCAACTGTTTAACTCTAGGGGAGTTGGAAAATGAGCCTATTTTCAAAAAAAGTGGAGTGTTCCTTTAAATTAGAATGAATATTATTATTTCTCTATATAATTATCGTTATAGCTGTGGTGTGGACACTGCTATTCTTATATATTTAGAATGATTTTTAGAACTAAATCGTTATCTTTATAGTTATCGTTCTTGGTGTGAACGGGCCTCAACAACTTAAAGAAGGCGGAGCCTCAGAGCCACACCCACCTATTGCATCATCACCACGGACATGGTAGTTCGAAGGTGTTTACCAGCCTGAGTGTCCTCAGATAATAAGTGTTGACATTTAATTAATTGCAGAAGTTCATGTTGGAGGTTTAGATCAAACCCTGAGCCGAATGTTTGAGGAAAATCAGCGTAGTTGCACAAACAAAGTTGTTTGGAAACAAACTTGTGTGTGTAATATTTTTTGTAGATGTGTATCATATATTGACTGTCCCTCACCTGTAAACACCTCCTTTTAGCTCGCGCATCATCCATCACTGAGCTCAGAGTTTCTGGAGCATACTGATGTTTGTGTTTGTTAAATATATAAAAACAAAATCAGAAAACATTACTACTGGATTGAACCCAACAAACACAGAATGAGGTTTGTGAGTGTTTCATCATTACAATATTTTGGCGTTTTGTTGGCTGATGGTGATCATCACGTGTATTTTGTAGTCACATGTTGTATGTTCAGTCACTGAAATGGTTTAATCAGAAGCGTGTGCTGTTGATCTGTGACCCTGAGAGCTTTTTCATTCATTCATTCATGCAATCATTCATTCAAGGAGAGTTTGTGATTATGCATGTGTGAATCACAGTGGATTTAACATGGCCTCAACAGAAAATCCTAATACTATTACAGAAAGTTGGTGCAACCAAATAAAGTACAGATGTTTAGTAGTTACTAAGTGGATTTTACATCCTAATTTAAGTAAGAACAAATGGTAAATTTACAGTGAACTCAAAACGGCAAGGACATCTTGATCTCCCATAATACTAATATCAAAGCATAGAAGTTTGTAAAAGGGTCATTTTGGGTTCACTATTTGGGCTCTGTCAGTGTGTGGATATAGATCATGAGCGAGTGTTATAGACACGTTAAAGTCTCGGCACAGACAGACCATCTCACATAGTTCAGCCCTAAAAATAGCTGCGCACAAATCTGAACCCACAGTTCAATATGAAGGCGACGACTGAACCGGAAACGTTTTACCGTTTTAATACAACAAAGCTCCATTCAGCCCCGAGACTCGTAATATTTTATTCACGTAACCTGCGTCTCACACTCTCGCAGAGCAAAGCAAACACAGACGGCGTGTAGGATAATATTTGTGCATGTGTGTGAGTGTGTATCGCAGTTAAAGACAGAAATATTGGTGTTCTGTACAGCAGGTAATTCTTAAATCCATTATCGCGTCTCTCAGCTGAAGTTCATATGCTCAAATATCTGCTGACAGCTTTCAGCGGCGCACAGCTAGACGCAGAGAGAGACAACGAGAAAGGAGGAGAATTTCCTCTGTGATGTTTTTGTGGTCTGTAACGGCAGATCCAGGGCCTAAAATTAACTTGTTGCCACACCTGCCACTGGCAGCTGATGCCAGAAATGTTTCTCTCTCAGCCATGAAACTGTATTTGTCTTAATACACTCTTGAAGGTTATTGGCATCGATGGTTCTGTGAGGAACTTTAACATCCAGAGAGTCTTTCTGTTACACTAAAGGCTTTTTTGAGAACTGATCACTGAAAGGTTCTTTGGGGAACCAAATATGGTTCTTCTATGGCAATATTATGAATGAAAATATAGTGGAAATATTAATATCTGTATGATTGAACTGGTTCATCATGACAGACGCAGTTGATCGTTCGTTGTGTCACTCACAGCATCATGTGGGTCGATCTTGGGTCTCAAATGTGATTTTGATCCGTGCAACATTCAGAATGGAAGAATCGTCTCTCTTTCAGTTCATTTGTAAGTCGAAATCTGAATTAAATTGTCCACATTAACAAGAATTCAAACAAAGTTCAGACAGGTGATGCATTCTGGGAAATGAAGTGTTCTTCCACTTTGGTCTACAAAGTTTATTGTATTAAATATGATAAAAATATTAACAAAATACAAATTTCTACAGGTGAAATTTCAGACATCTGTGTAAATATAACGTATAACAATTACTTTTTAAACTATTTAAGTCAACATTCAAACATCTAACGTTCTATCTATCTATCTATCTCTATCTATCTATCTATCGATCGTTCTATCTATCGATCGTTCTATCGTTCTATCTATCGATCGTTCTATCTATCGATCGTTCTATCTATCGATCGTTCTATCTATCGATCGTTCTATCTATCGATCGTTCTATCTATCGATCGTTCTATCTATCGATCGTTCTATCTATATCTTTCGATCGTTCTATTTATCTATTGTTCTATCATTCAATCTATCGTTCTATTGATTGTTCTATCGTTCTATCTTTATCTATCTATCGTTCATTCTATCATTCGTTCTATTATCTATCTATCTATCTATCTATCTATCTATCTATCTATCTATCTATCTATCTATCTATCTATCTATCTATCTATCTATCTATCTATCTATCTATCTATCTATCTATCTATCTATCGTTCTATTCTATCGTTCTATTCTATCGTTCTATTCTATCGTTCTATTCTATCGTTCTATTCTATCGTTCTATCGTTCATCTATCTATCGTTCTATTCTATCGTTCTATCGTTCATCTATCTATCGTTCTATTCTATCGTTCTATCGTTCATCTATCTATCGTTCTATTCTATCGTTCTATCGTTCATCTATCTATCGTTCTATTCTATCGTTCTATCTGTCATTCTGTCTCTCTATCTATCTATCTGGTCAGTGACTGTTTTGTGTGTATTTTTGTGGTGTCACTGATATTACAGAAAAATATTGTTGCTTTTTTTTTTTTTTTTTTTAGACTTACTGGTACATTTGCCATCTCTAGATCAGGTTTTGACGACTGTCACTCCGCCATCAGGATGTCAGACGGTTTCTGAATTGTATAAACACCGGACAGAAGTTCCTCACAGGTCATCTGTGAGCGTGTTTAACGCTGTCTGTTGCTCATTGACCTACTGACCGCTTTCCTGACATTTTAAGGTCAAGGGTCACCTCCCACGTTACACTGTTGCGACTGTGGTGATCCCTCGATGAGACATGACCTGCGGAAATCACACGCGTGTAGGTCGGTCATGCCACACTGAAAGTAGATTTAACATTTCAGTTATAGCAAATATCAGCTGCAGAATTCTTGATATATCGTTGCAGAATGTAAATATATTATCCCACAGCTCTATATTTAAAGTTGCAAATATTAGCATATTCTGCTGATGTGTGTGTTGTAGTTTTAAAGCTGAGTCATAAAAGTCAAGCATATGGAAACGGCATCAGATGCAGAATTAGCTAAACCTTCACGCATTTACTGTTCACTTTATGGCGTCTGAGAATAGTGTTTCTGACGTGCTTCTGCTGCCGCCCCATTGAGAGATTCATGTACACACTGATTTTATGAGCAAATTCATAAAGGAAACCTCAAGATTCAGGACCACCAAGATTAATGTGCAGGATCTGAGGGTCTTATAACACGCGCTGCCAGCCGCTGAAAGGAACATTGTGTAGTCAGTCGTCTCACAGCCAGAGCTGTAATTTACCCTCCGCCTGCTGCTGGAAAAATACTCACATTAATGAGCTACAAAAGCACAATAATCACACAACACTGAACTATTATCATCAGCCAATACAATAAGCCACCGGAGCGCTTAAAATGGTCAGTCATTTTATTATGCAGTGAAAAAAAATGGGGGGTCAGCGGAGGAACATCATTTATTGCAGTCTGTAGCTTATTTTATATTTATAGCAGGGCTGGGTAAAAAATATCGATTTCTCGATTTTAATCGATTCTCATTTTTACGAACCAATATCGATTCTTAAATCCCAAGAATCGATTAGTCTGGTCTGTTTTCAGTTGATGAATGAGCAGAATATGTAGCTCCTCCCATCCAATAAATCACAATAATCTTTGTTACTTTTGATATGAAGCAAAGTCTCTGATTTCAAATGACGTCCATCTTAATATGAGATTCAAAAAATAAATACCGTTTTGGCGCTGTTTAATGTGGCGTGATGGATCGCTTTAGCGCCTCAGTTAAAGAGAAGCATGTGATCATCCTCTCCTCCGCTTTAATACCAGTTACAGCGAAATAAACATGCATGAACATCTGAAGGTATGTTAAAATATACAGTACAGCTTACTGAAATCCGTATCATGTCTCGTGTAATCGCTCAATCAGAGCTTCAACCTCGGAAAGACGTCAATAAAACAGCTTGTAACGTCACATTTACCTCAGAAAAACATATTCAGTGACCATAAACTCATTAGTCAGCTAGAAAAGTGCTCTAGAAAGCAACATTCTGATAAATATAGCGATGCACCGTAACATATTCATTATAATTTTAATGTTCTTCAATATTTAATGCATGTTTGAATAAATCAGTTATGACAGCCGCAATTTAAATGTTTATATTTAAAAAAAAAAATGAATTGGAGTAGAAATATGATTATGTAATTCTAAACTTTATTTATAATAAAAACATAATTGAGTGTAATTTACGTGTTTGTATATAAATAAGTTAATTTAACCTTCGATATTATTATAGTAGTACTGACTGACTCCCATGTGTAGTTTACAGCATTAGTTGAGAGATTTTTTTTCCCCCCAGAATATTTGCTAGAAATACTACATCCAAAATAATCGAATTGAATCGAAATCATAATCAAATCAAATCGAAAAGCATGTGAATAGTAATCAAATCGAATCATGAAAATTGTGTCAATACTTAGCCGTAATTTATAGATTTGTAGCTAATTTGCATAATGCCAGTGGTCTTCATTGGCTGAACAGTCTCTTTGCCCCGCCCTCAATCACTGTAGTTGTATCTGAGACTGGAAGAGTTTGGTTTGTGTCGTTCATGTCGGGAAGACGCTGTTTTCTGCTGCCAAAGCAAATCCTCTCTGATAATATTGATACGATAAAACCGACACCAACGTTACTGCTCGTATTGATAGCTGAGATTCAGATATGAGCATTTGGTTTCTGACCAATCACAACAGACTGGACCATCTGACCAATCAGAGCAGAGCAGCTGTCAGAAAGGCGGGGTTTAGAGAGACCGAATCTTCGAACGAACCGTTTCAGATAGGGCTGGGTATTGACACAATTTTCACGATTCGATTCAATTACTGTTCACATGATTTTGATTCAATTCGATTTGATTCTGATTCGATTTGATTATTTTGGATATAGTATTTCTAGCAAATTTTCTAGAGGAAAAAAATCTCTCAACTAATGCTGTAAACTACACATGAGAGTCAGCTGGTACTACTATAATAATATTGAAGCTTAAATGAACTTACAAACACGTAAATTACACTCAATTATGTTTTTATTATAAATAAAGTTTAGAATTACATAATCATATTTCTACTCCAGTTCGTTTTTTTGAAATATAAACATTTGAATCGCGGGTTTCCACAGCAGATTTATTCAAACATGCATTAAATATTGAAGAACATTAAAATTATAATGAATATGTTACGGTGCATAGCTATATTTATCAGAATGTTGCTTTCTAGAGCACTTTTCTAGCTGACTAATGAGTTTATGGTCACTGAATATGTTTTTCTGAGGTAAATGTGACGTTACAAGCTGTTTTATTGAGTCTTTCCGAGGTTGAAGCACTGATTGAGCGATTACACGAGACATGATACGGATTTCAGTAAGTTGTACTGTATATTTTAACATACCTTCAGATGTTCATGCATGTTTATTTCGCTGTAACTGGTATTAAAGCGGAGGAGAGGATGATCACATGCTTCTCTTTAACTGAGGCGCTAAAGCGATCCGTCACGCCACATTAAACGGCACCAAAACGGTATTTATTTTCTGAATCTCATAATAAGATGGACGTCATTTGAAATCTGAGACTTTGCTTCATATCAAAAGTAACAAAGATTATTGCGATTTATTGGATGGGAGGAGCTACATATTCTGCTCATTCATCAACTGAAAACAGACTAGACTAATCGATTCTTGCGATTTAAGAATTGATATCTGTTCATAAAAATGAGAATCGATTAAAATCAAGAAATCAGTATTTTTTACCCAGCCCTAGTTTCAGACACTGAGAAAAGAGCTGATGCTGCAATGGATGTTATGAGAAAATTAAAGTGTTTTTGACTTTGGATGCATGTAAACCTGTTTACAACATTAGGAACCTTTAAAAAAGCATAACAGAGGCACTTTAAGTAAACTCAGTGACAGATATTTGACAAACCAGGACAAAATTTACAGCTGCATATTCAGAAGAAAAACACTGAAAACAACCATTAACTTCTTCCAAATGGCAATGATTTCAGCTCTCCATCACTTCCTCTGTCCTGTCATGAGTGTCTGTTCAGAATTAAACTCCACATAACGCTGAAGTTTAATACAGCGATCGCTTCCAGATGTCTCTGCATACGATGACCCTGAAAACAGGATCCTCACACCGCCGTTTCCTCACAGCGAATGTTGCTCCGTCACGTTTCGCCGTGTCTACGAGAGCGTAATGATGTGTTTCTGAGATTTCACATGATCACGTGATCTTTTGAGGTCAGAGGAGAAAGTATTTTCTTTTAGGAGAGTTTGGTCTGGAAGCACAACCTCAATCGGACTAAAACAATATTGTGTTTCCACGTTTCCTGCCATTAGAAAGTGAGTGTCTGATACTCAGACACGTATGCAATCTTCACTACAACAAAAACGATGTATTAAAGTGATTCATCATAAAGTGAATTATCAAATACACTGTAAATACACTGTTTTGTCTTGTTTTCAGTAGAAAAACATTCTTAAATCAAGATGCATTTACTGGAGAAGATAAAAAATTGATCAGAATGAAGTGAGTTTCTGCCAATGGAGTCAGAAAAATAAACTCTTTTTCCCTTTGAATCAAGATTAATTTTCTGACTCCGCTGACATTCTTGTTTTAAGCACAAACTCACTTCATTTTGATGCATTTTTCAGTAATATCCTTTTTCTTCTCCAGTAAATGTATCTTGATTTGAGAATGTTTTTGTACTGTAAAAGGAAGAACATAATTTTTAGTAGTGTAATATTTGATAATTCTATCTAGTTCTAGAATTAATTTAAAGTGGTCTGAACGCAGACCTAAATATCATTGTGCGTCCAGAAAAAAAGATTTATGGTTTGTAAAATTACATTTTCAGGATACTAAAAATGATTGGTTTGCTTTTCTATGTTTTCATTGGTTCTTTTTTGGTTGTGGAAAGCCCATGTATTGTTAGTTGTGTGATCAACAGCCACATACTGGCGTCGCAGAAGACCACAAACCCGAGCGATTGTGCCGAGAGAACCGGCGCTGATGTGCTGAACTCCAGCGTAATGACAGAGCAAAGACACGCAGTGTAAACACAGCCAGCTCGAGCTCTTCATTTAGCTCTGCTGCGCCGCAAATTACGGGTTCCTCTCGGACGCCGAAACTGACGTTTATGTTGCTGGCGAGCGCTTGAGGTCGACCCGTGTTTGTTTGTTGACAGATATGTATTGTTAGTGTTCTTTCCACACCCGTGAATCAGGAACCACATGCTGTGATGATGCTGCATGTCACTTTGTTTGTTTGTGCAGCGATGGTTTCTTTGCATGCTGTTAATTCACCTTTCAATTCATATACGTTTATTTATATATCTCGCCACTGCGAGTTGAGGTTTGAAAGATTATCTGACTGCGCTGACACGATCAGATGAGAAGTGAACTGATCTGAAATAATGACAATATTGTCTTTTTAGAGCTGCTTTACAGCAGAATTTGAATTGGTCTCATATTTGATGAAGTTTATTTTAGAGAAGCTGCTTTGAAACAAGCGCTTTAGAAATAAATCTGACACTTTTATCGTTTCAAATCAGCTTTACAAAAGGAAAGAATGTTCCAGATATGACAATCAAGTAGCCAGAGCTGCAAAAGATTTGGATTAATTTGATCGAATTTTAATGTTTTTTTTTTGTTTGTTTTTTTCTCAGTTCAATTACATTTCAGCTACACAGTGTATTTGCATTATAATATTACAAAATATTACTTTTTTAATGAACTCAAATGAAGTTCACAGTACTGTACAACTTAAAGTCATCATGAAATCAAAAATTTTTTTAATGGAATATTGCAGTGTTTATTTATCATTATTATTTTAAAGGGGACCTTTTATGCCCCTTTCACAAGATGTAATATCAGTCTCTGGTGTCCCAGAATGTGTCTGTGAAGTTTCAGCTCAAAATCCCCCACAGATCATTTATTATAGCTTGTCAAATTTGCCTCTATTTGGGTGTGAGCAAAAACATGCCGTTTTTGTGTGTGTCCCTTTAAATGCAAATGAGCTGCTGCTCCAGAAGAGGGCGGAGCTTTAACAGCTCAACAACAACAAAGCTGGAGAATCTCACGCAGCCAAAATGAGGAAAGTGTTCAGCCTTACATTGTTCAAACCGGAGTCGACACTGATGGAGAGACTCAGGAAGAAGTTACAACTTTTAGACGTTTCTGAATGGTTAGTGGATAAATTGATGTAGTTGCTGTGGAGTTGATTCAACTCATCCACTAGCATGTGCCGTCATGTTCATCTTTTGTGTTGAATTGATCCTCGTTTGTGAAGCAGTCCGGCGTAAAATGACGGCATGACAACAACACTCGACTACAACAACTCTTCCTCTTCTCTAAAGCAGCCCAACATGGCCACACCCCCTTTGTTGTGTGTTCTTGGGGGGCGGGGTTTATGTAAATTTTGGGGTTTGTGATGTCACCAACCTGGGAAGAAGCTTGTTGTAGTCCCTACCAGCCAATTGTTGTAGTCCTTAAACATCTCCCTTTGCATTGAACTTTGAGCGTCGGAACTTTGCACATGTTTGATCAAACAGCAACATCACACACTAACTAAAGCTAAAAATCATAATCAGCTACACCTTTAAATTCATGTTCCTCTTAATCTTGAATCAGAATATCTTTTCCTCCCTCTTGCAACTTCTCTGATGACGAGGGTGGGGCAACCTGTCACTCAAATGAGATCCACCAATAGCAAACCACAACCATCCAATCAATTCCCCACAAACAAAATCAAGCCCCGCCCTACATTCGTTCTTGTTTCCGAAGCGTTTAAATCAACACAATAGAGAAGAAAAGCTTCCCTTTCTCAAATAAAGTGACTTAATTTGTTGTCTTCTGCAGTGTTTTCACACACGACAGACATTTAGAGGAAATTTGTCTGATAATTCTGAAGTATTCCAGTGGTAGAAAGCGTGCTGACTTATAATAATAATAAG